>NC_056731.1:750258044-750530544 GCF_019279795.1 Protopterus annectens
TCCCAGGAATGGCCACTTCGCCCATATAGTGCCATTCATAGTCAAATGTTCTGAGACCAGATTAACACCCTGACACCTAGAGGACAACTGCATTGTATGTGTATGCTAAACAGTGCTAGATGTGTAGCATTCGTAATCACAGCTGCCCAATGTAGATCCAACAATGGGGAATACTGACATCTGTGCAGTGAGGAACACCTGGCTGAAGGCTCAGTTGTGCACAATAGCACTACCACTGTATACCTCGGAACAAGACATGTGGGCCATAACGCAGGTATGGACCACTCCAGGTGGTGGTGTCCCCACATACATGAAGGCCACTCACATGTATTGACCAGTACACCCTCAAAAGGCATCACAGATGTGTCAGATGCAGATCACAGTGTCAAAGGCCATATTCTAGGATGTAGCCCTCAGACATCACCATATCCTTGGACCAGCAACACACATCCATACATGTGGTAGGACATATAATAGTACAACACCATGTGACCCATGACCAGTGGACTGTACCTAGCTCTACATCAACTGTGCAGGCTACCCATGTACTGACACAGTTGCATCATGTGTTATGCAATGCAATGATACCACTGTTCATAACCAGGTCAGCTGTACACATGACAGGGGCCCTGAGTCATATACAGCAGTAACAAATGACTATTGCTGTACACCAGTAAATCATCCTCATGCTTGGAAATGGCATATATGTACCTGCCGTGGATATGTACATGCCACACACACGCACAACACAAATGTATATAGCATAGCTGTTGCTGTCCTTTGTGCAGACAGGTGGCTACAGCAATTACACACATGCACATGGAAGGTAGGTCCATGGCTGTTGAATGCTAACAGTACATAAGGTGTGATATCAATGCTGACTGAGTTAACATTCCCTCTGTACTGGTTACCCATGACAACTATCATATAATACAACAGTCCATGTGTCATGTATGTCATCACACATGTCCACCAATTGCAATGCCTACAAACATGGCAAATGACAGGAATGTAGGACCTACACACATGTACATTTAGTGGTGTGCATTCAGCTACCATGCGTGTGCAGTAGCTGATATTTGCAGGTGCCGTGTGTCTTACTACAATATGCAGTTGCAATGCAGCCCCATCATTGCCAGCTGTATATAGTGATATGCTGACAGTATGGTAAGATGTACATCAGGTATGGATGGATGTGTGGACATACCTAAGTGGTGGGGCATCTTTGCAGATGGATGTTTGCTGAGGACAGTTCACAGGTGTGTCACAAGCAGTCCAACGATAACATGTGCAAACACTAAGCTATACTTCTGTTAATTGAAGGGGAACACATACAACCTACAGAGTGGTCATGGTGTCACTGACTGTAAATCACTTGACACCTGTAACACTTAAGACCTCCCGTGTGCATATATCAGCACAATTGCCAAAGGTAGCATCGGTACACATTGTAATGTGGGCAATACTGCTGCATGTCTGTCATACGTATCATAAGATAGCAGGTGTTTGTTTCACAGTACTGCCATGTGTGTTTGCTTGTGTGTCCATATATGTCACGTATGGTGGGGAATACATCCCAATTATTACTCACTCTCCTGTACACTGTTGTAGAGATCTGTATATACTGCATTGTAGAAAGCAAGACATAGGCAGGGGTGGGGTGTGTATCACACACATGCGAGCTATCTGTATGTGCATGACATAGGTGCATTCAATTGTGGACTCCACAGTGTGTGTGTGCATGTATGTATGGCTGTCTGGTCCATGGAGTGAGGATGCATGTTAACATAGTAAACAGATAGGACTCCCAACCCCTCCAGGTGATGCAATCTACTACCCTGTTGATGCCGTCGATCTTAGGCATTACTGACTACCTGTACATGTGTATTCTCTGTGTCGTGTCATGTAGGTGCACTGTACTGTAATGGTGATTACCACATAGGCAGGGGTCCTCACCTCAGCGCTATCAAGTGTGTGTGTGTGTGTGTGTGTGTGTGTGTGTGTGTGTGTGTGTGTGTGTGTGTGTGTGCGTGTGTATTACAGTGTTGTTGACTCCGTGAGTGTGGGCATGTTACTGTGTGTCTGAATACATGTGTGTGAATACCTCTGTGTGTGTGTGTGTGTGTGTGTGTAGTTGTGTGTTTGCATCCAGTAATGTGAATGTGTATTACTGCTAAACAGTGAGGCCTCACGCTATCAACTGGCCTCTACCCTTGTCATCAGCTAGACTGCTATGTAAACTCCCTGCCCCATGTAACTGTACCTGTGATGTCACCCAGTATGGATGTCACATCTCTAGCCACTGTAGCTTAGTACACAGTTCCCATGCTCCTGGATCAGTAGATGTGTAGACATCTTTGGAATGTCAGCCTTTCTACCAGTGAGGTTGAGGCTACGAATAGCATGCTGGTATTTTGAGTAGTCCACATTTACACATGGGAAACTAACTGCAAACACTGACAGTCAATGGCACATGCAATTAGACCTGAAGGAGGGAAGCAGGATATCATGACCAATATGCTGTTACTGTTGTTACCAAGACACATACTGTGAACAGAAAACAATGCATTCTAAACCTGGACTACATGGTATGTCTGCTGCATGTCAACAGTACACAACAATTGTAATCTACACTTATCTCCCTATTCTGTTCACCCTGTGCATCAGACCATATGAGCATGCCCCTGCACCAATGTTGTGGATGACAGGGATGTGGCACAGGCATCATCATATGCACAGGGTGATAATGTTTGCCAGGGACCTAGGCTGCACCAGTGGATGACATCATGTGTGTGGGTTAGGGCCTGTAATCTAATTGGCCATGTGTGCTTGTTATGCATGTGTGTGTTGCGGTGCCCTACAGATGTTTCTGGTGTGTGTATGTATCCACACAGTTCTGCCATGTGTCTGGCCTACACAGGGGTATTATTGACAGCCCCAGACTGTACAGACCAGGTTTTACAGCTCACAGTGTCCGGCCATGGCCACGTGACCTGTGCCTGCGAGGGGGTTGCATGGGCACTACCAGGCAGAGGTACAGATTGAAATAACCAAGGTCTTTATTCCTCCACACACTGGACACACGCTAAAGCACCACAAAAAATCAAAGATAAATCCAAACAAGCCATTTTTATATGTCTTTATCCACTCCACTTCATCAGATAAAATACTTATCCACTCCACTCCAAAGACATATAAAAATGGCTTGTTGAATGCAGTATTTTATCTGATGAAGTGGAGTGGATAATACGAAAATGCAGTAGCGGAATAGCGTTCATGTGGATTTGGATTTATCTTTGATTTTTTGTGGTGCTTTAGCGTGTGTCCAGTGTGTGGAGGAATAAAGACCTTGGTTATTTTAATCGGACCTGTTTTCTTTGCTTGGTGGATTATTGGTTATTAGTTGCCTTTTTTCGTTGCTTGGTTAGAGGTACAGATTGGCTACTGTCTGATGACACATGTCCACTGGAACCCGTGACCCTGTTGGGACCGTCCAGGGCCACGTGCACATGGCCTGCTGTGTCATGGTGTGGACAGCACAGCAACAGCTGCACTGCTGCTGCTACCACCACTATGGGAGCGGGCATGTGAGGTAGCTCATTCACGTAGACCTGCACCAGCTGGCTGGCCTACGTACACGTGCCCTATGCCTCACTCCTACCAGATGTTCCAGCACAGACAGCTCACGCTCGTAGATTGTTATGGCACGGTTGAGGATTCCAACCATGTCACCCAATCATCTGTCCAAAACCTCAGTAATCTGCTGTTGAGCATTTGCCATTGATTGGATGTTGTTGTTTAAAGAATGGGTAGCAGCCCTCTGAAGCCTCTGCCCTTCTCTGTTCTGCCATTCAGCACGTGCCTGTGATGCCATTACAGCCTGAAACATGCATCTGGTGACACCAGCTGCTGCACTCTGTCCTGCAGGGGCATGTCAACAAGAGGTCCTCCTACAAGCAACACTGGCCACATGCCTGTGTGGGCCATCTCCAGTCATTTTCCTGACACCATGGTGTGAATACACACCTTCCATAGCCACCACACTTTCCTGTTCCAAGCTACCACACGCCAACTGTTATTCCTCTATGGCCACTGGTGATGGGGTATATGTTGGCATGAGATCTGTGTGGAGGGATGAGGGGGATATAAGTGGAATGGCAACCATTGGCACAGATTCAGCCCCTGACAACCCTGCCTGTGCCTCAAGCATATGTTCATCATCACTGCTAGAGTCTGTGGGGACACTAGCAACAGATGGACCACAGGAGGGTAATACACCTACATCACCTGTGAGGGCAGACAAAAACTCTACATTACAATACAGACACACACAGACACACACAGACACACAACATGCATGTGATATGACAGAAGGCATGCAACATGCATGTGATACAGCAGACGGCATGCAACTCAGACAAAAATAGTGGTAGTTATCATACATCCCTGGGTTGCACACAACAGCATGCATATGTCATAGCAGAAGCCATGCATTTCACACAATCATGGTAGTAAGCATGCATCCCTGTGTTACACCATGTGGACCAGCACAGGTTAACAGTACACATGGATGATGTATGGCATATGACCTTGACATTAACATGTAGTATGACATGTAATCTGCTGACGTGTGCATTGACATGCATACATGTTTAACACAATGGTGTCCTGTCACATACACATTGGGGTAATGGTGTCACATTGCAGTGTTGTCTGTCCACCCTACAGATAAAATGCACATTTAGCAGATGTGCATGATCATTGCAGGGTATTATGAGGCATCTATATTGCTATACAGTGTGAAGTATAGACACAGTGTCATTGCATGGAATCATGAGGCGTTTCTATTGCTATACAGTGTGAATTACAGACACAGTGCATAGCCATGACTGTGTGCATACACAATACATATATACGGTGGATTGTGACCCACGCTGCTGAGGTGTATACATACTAAACCATGATGTGAAATGTGTGACACAGGTCACCAAAGGCTATACGGATGACACCCCTGCACATCTGCAAACATATTTTAGTTGCCTGGCAACCATGTCCACACATGGCAGACTTGTCAATACATCATGTCCCACATGACATTTGTGTACCACACACACTAGGTGCACGGCTGACAGTGATGTCCAACAGCAGCAAGGGAAATGTACTGTATCTGTGTCCTGCTGTTGTTGTCTGTGTATGTATGTGGATGCTGTACAGGTAACTACTGTCATGCTGTGACACAGTCATGATGTTCAACACATCTTATGTGGTCGAATGATGTTATGCCTCCACAAGCTGTGCACAGGCCTTTAGGATGTCTAGTGTTCCACATCTGCAATATAACCATTCAACAAAGGCTATAGTTGGACCATGTGGAGCCACTGTACAACAGAGTATACACACAAACACATCACATCTACTGTGTGTTGCTACATGTCTTTGGCCATCCCCCATGGTCATGTGTGAACATGTGTTGGCCAAATGGTTGTGATGGTCGTCTATCTCACATGTCTGTGTTGCCCCATATGACATACACCCATAGATGTCATATACTCCACTGTCCACAGGGTTATGCAGACAAAGGGTTGTATGTTTGGTATGTGGGGTATGTTTTACGGGATAGTGAGACAATTTTGCAGCCGGCCCACTACATGTCATGGACATGTCAGATGGCACATCACAATGTGTGCACTCATAGCAGGAGCACAATCCATGCAGTTGAATCCTGTGGGCTGCCCATACTCCAGCTCACTGTGTAGTACTGTTTGTGTACCCCACATGTGTAGTTCTGATGTGTAGTACATGTTCCTGCATTGAACAACACCTACACCATTGTATGCACAGCTGTCCACACATCTAGCAATGACAGTTTGTGAGGTTTCATGTCAGTGTTTCACATAGTTTGTAAGTATTGCACATGGTTAGCCATTGTGATGGATTGCAGATGCGACCTGTATATTGTGACAGGACCATACATTATGTGTACATGTGTTAAATGACCACATGGTGAATAGATCTATGCATTAACATGCCTGATACTTATAACTGTCTCACCTGCAATGGACTGCTGTCTTAGCAGAATGCCAGAGGTACCTATATAGGGGTGACACAGCAGTATGATCATTATCCACCCCTGTATGACAGCAACAGGGTGCAATGTGCATGTTAACACATTTGCCAGTAAAATAGGATAGACTATAGCATATATATATATATATATATATATATATATATATATATATATATATATATATGTGTGTGTATACATGCCTTGCATATGATGTTACATTACATATTGTACAGTGACACATGCAACTATATGGGATATAATAGTTATATGTGCAGTAGTGACTTACCAGGCAACCCCAGGCTTGGTGGTTGAGAGACGCCCACCTCCATGATGTCAGCTAAGGCTTGTGGATGCTATTCTGCTGGTGTCCCCAGGTTGGCCAGTTGCTCCTTGGTACGTGTGAGTGGGGGCTGGATTGGTGGCCCACCACCTGTTGCACCTTGTTCCCTGGTGATTGCATTCACATGCTGTTTCGCCCATCTGATTAGGTCTGTACAGTGTCTGCGCACCTGCTGGTATGTGCAGTTATGGCCACCCACATCATTAACCCTCCTGCGAAGTTCCTGCCACAGGTCATCCCACTGCTGTGCATCCTGTGGCACATGGCTAAACAGGACATCATAGTTGTCTTGGAGGTAAGGTATGAGGGCCTTATCCTTCAAGTATGTATAGGCTGGTAGCCTTGCTCACAGCTTACCTGGAAGACATAATGATGGAGACAGGTCACAGTAAATCAGAGATGCACAGAGATACAGCTGCACATACATGTGTATCACGTTTATTACGTATAAATAGTTGTCTTTGCAAATCTTCATGACACTGACACCACTGACATGTTTGTGTCACACACATGTGATACTCAATGGGGATTGGATATTATCACCATATATCTGTGTGTGTCACCTGTTTACATTGCTCATACTCCATGTGGATGCTGTCTTGATGTGGGCATGTCTGTTTGCCTGTACTGGTGTTCTTACCTATCAGCACATGCCTGGATCTGTCCACATTAATGTTGTTGACCTTGATGCTGTGTATATGTCACATATAAACACTTACACTGCCTTAACGGACATGACCTGTGACACTGCAGACATACACATCAAAGGTTTTACATCCATGTGTTTTGCCATATACATCTACACGGCACTGTACAGCAGTTCAACATCCTGACATGTATCGCCTGTGTTGCACATGTGATACTCATGGGACACTGGCTAGCCTAATGGTATTTGCAGGGATGCTTATCAACTATAGCATGTACGGCCAAGGGCATCTAGTAGTCTGTGTGCCCTGGGCCATTTATGAGCCTAGGATGTAAGGTTACCTAGCTGTAGCCAGCAGCCGTGTTTCCAGTGCCAAGTGAAGCAGTGCCACATAACTGATCCACACGGTTAATGATACATCTACCATGCGGTCATCACACCATGTCTGACAGAGGTGAAATGTTCAGCTTTGCTGGACAGGGATGCATAGTATGGCAGGAGTATGTAATGTGTATGGCACAAGGATCTGTCCAGCATGTGGCGATCCTTGTACTAGGAAGGTGGATGTCCATGACGTATGTATTTGAGATCAGGATATGTACATGTAGCATGTCCAACATCACAGTGTTGGACATGGCTTTAAGCAGGGTAGGCATCATGCTACGTAGTGGAGATGAGCATTGTGAAGGCTGGTGTTGGCCATCCAAACATGGCCAATACCCCTTAAAGGTGATGAGTGATGAGTATGGCTGAACAATGATCTCTATATTCATGGATGGCACCCTGTCATGACTAGGGTTGCCACTTATGACTACCTAAAAGACTTGGTGATGTCACTATCCCAGGGAGGAAAACTGCACAGCAGCATCCCTTACATACAGTGTCCATTATGTTGACTGCTCCCTAGGTGGTAGTTCATGGGTACAGGTTTATTAACCTAGTGGTGACAATGCAATATGCAGCTGTCAGATTGTGCACATATGTCACACACCTCACCCACAAAGCCCCTTCTGTATGTTGTCCACAACACTGAGTCAGCTATTGCTCCTAGGTCATAGCCATTCACATACTTAAATAGGCAGATGCTTCCCGTTTGTCTGCGTGGTATGGTCTACAATGAGGGGGAGTACAACAAATTAACCCTGTCTTACTGTAGCTGGCACTGGTGTGGTATGCACATATTAATCAGACACCTTCTGTAGTGTTGGTTCTGTCAACAGTCCACTGGCAGAGCACTCATGTGACATACGAATGTACATATAGTATACTGAGTGTAGGTGGAACAGAGTATGAGTGATGATGTCCTATGACCTGTCACAGATATGATCTGCAGTGTGAAATCATCCTTACTGTCATCTACATCTGTACTGCTGACAACATATATGTTGATTAAGGTTCATGGCCTTTCAGACCAGGCTCAGCAGGGTAGTAGTGCAGTGCCTCCCATTTTGAGTGGTGTCTCCACGTTGTGGGTTGTGATAACTGTTGGTGTGCACCATTAAGTGTTTTCACAGACTGACATTTAGCTATGTTTTACATGATGTGTATGTGTAGTGCAAACTGTTTTGCCATATGTATATGATATAACCAGGGATGTGGACAGGTCCCATGCAGCATGAGTGCACCTTGTACCATCATAGTTATGGTTACAGGGGCTCTGTAGTGTACATGGATATATGATTGTGTACCTGTTGGGGGGCAGTGTGTTTATGTTATCCAACACCCTATCTGTATTGCTTATTCATGCTCAGCACTTGTTCAGAACGTATAAGCACTACATGAACTACTAATTACTATAGCACTCAATCCTCCTCATTACCTACAGGTAAACACTGTTTGTACGTACATTTCCCGCTTGCTTAGAGTAAAAAAGGTCTTGTACACACTTTCCTCACTTATCTAGAGAAAAATAGTTATATATTCAGGCATGTCCAAGGGTCAGTTTCACAGTGTTCTTGTCTGTCTATATGATGAATATGGGCATCTTGAGGCAATATAGAAATAGTCTCATGTACACAGTCAATACTCCCCTCCTAACATCCAACACTACAACCTGTGGGAGATGCACATATCTAGCCATGCTGAAGGTAAAGCTCTCTCCAACCCAGACTGAACTTGACAATCATGTGGGGAAGTTAAACGTTTGCACCGCACCACACTCATCACATAGTCTCACTAAATCTCCACCACCACAGGCCACACATAGTAACACAACAACATTTGCGGAGCCTCTCAATACTACTCTGTCTAGGCAACAGAGAACTCCAAAACAGAAATTCAGGCAGCCCCCATCCCCCAACACAACACCAATAACTTATAGCCCACAGACACAGTGTGCCCATCAACCACAGCCAATAAGGCAGAATAACGTACCCAACACACTAGTCATAGGTGACTCTATAGGCGGTCACACTGATGTCCCACTCACCAGGCTACACAAGGAGATAGTTACTGTCAGCTGCCTGTCAGGTAACAGGATCTGCAACATAACCTATGCACTCAGGTCACTCCTCAACAGGTACAATATGGCTGTGTCATTGTCCATGTCAGTGTGAATGCCCTGAGATGTACCTTCCTGGACTACATGTAAAGAGACATGGAATAGCTCTCCAATCTTGTAGCCCAGGCAGGTATCGCCCTAACCCTGAGTAGCATTCTGCCATCATCCAGACTGATAACGCAGTACAAGGACAAAATGATTTACATCAACAATTGGCTATGCTTCTGGTGTCATTCCAAGGGTATCCAGTATCTGTCTGCTTTGAATGAGATGGTCAACAGAACACAATACTTTGGCAGAGATGGCCTGCACCTGTCGGCCCTGGGATTCCAGATAATAGCTAAGGCTCTTGCTGCTCCTATAGTGCCTGTTTTAGGCACGGTTCAAATAACATATTCACCACCATAACAGGAACAGGCAAGCAAAATCTGAGGGTAATGCTACTCAATGCTTGATGTCTTAATCTCAAATGCACTCACCCGAGACACTCCTTGTAATGGACCACTTCAATATCTGTGCAGTGAGTGGGACCTGCTTCTAGGCTCCTGAGAGCACCCCTGCACTACCAGGCTATTACTCATACCACACCTTTCAGTCATGTAACCAGGACTGGAACACCCATGGTGCAGGTGTGTCCATATTTCCTAAGGATATCCACACCTCCAGGCTAGTTGCTTAGCACAATGCATCAGAGGTTATCCAAGTGCAACTAACTCTGGCCATAACTGCTATACAAATTGTAGCTTGCTACAGATCCCCCACCATACCCCATGGTTAATGGTCCTCTCTTCTTCATGTACTGGAAATTAGGGTTCAACCAGACACACTACTAATGTGCGACTGACACTACCCCACTATTAACTGGGATACCTACTCATGTACTGACTCATTAGGCCAAAGCTTTCTGGGATTCATAAACTCCAATCACCTGGATCAATCTATCCACACTACCACCAGGGGCAACAATATCCTAGACCTGGTCATTACCAACATGTGTGACTGGTGTTCCACACCTGGGGTTATCTCCTTGTTGGTCAGATCTGAACGTATGCTAATCACCCTTGTTATCCACATCCTGGCACCACACCCTTTATTGAAACCACAGTACAATATTTCCACAAAGCCAACTTCAGGCTTCTTATGACAGCAGTAGTAAACGTCATGACACCCATGCAGATGGACAATACAGTTACAACTGCTAAATCATACACAACTGCACTTAATTACCACTTACACGACTGCATGGATCATGCTATCCCAAACAGAACCATAATGCTACCCTCCAGAAAAAGGAAGCCACTCTGGTGGTCCACTGCCATGGACATAATGTACAACAGAAGGAGGAGACTGTTGCAAATTAGAGTACAATCCCATGAGTGGAGGAGCTCCCTGGGCAGCCTCAGTAAGAATCTGAGATCCCTTATCACATCCTCCAAAGCTAGCTACATAAACATAACCACAACTAATTCCAAGGAATACCACAAAGCATTTTAGAGGTATGTCACTACTCTCGACGGTGATACCCACATCTGCTCTGACATACAGCAGTAAGGCACGTAGTACATTACAGAACCGACTGATATTGGCAACATCCTGGCAGATAGGTTCAGTGCTAACTTTACACCCCTCTCACACCCTAAAGGGCCCATATCTATACAGGAATGATGCAGAGTCCCTGCAATCCCAACTACGCAGTTCAAAGCTGCATTCTCTAAAGCCAAGAACACAGCATCCATGTGACCATACAACATCCCAGGGTGCAATTTCCACAAACTTCAGAATGAACTGGCTCCCCACTTAGGCACTGTATTCAATAATAGCCTTGCATCAGGCATTGTGGCCCCTGAATGGTGCACAGCAACAGTTATCCCACTCCATAAAGGTGGCACCACAATGGACCAGGTGAACTATTGCCCTATACGCCTGACTAGACTGTTCTGCAAGGCTATGGAGCACATCATCATGGATCTCATTCACAGAGACATTGGTGGCCTCCAAACCTTTGATCCTGCCCAGTTTGGATTTGTAAGGGCCAGACCATGCCTCCTAAACCTGGTTGACTCCTTTGAGACAGTTACCAAGGCATTAGATGAGGGTAAGGAAGTCCACACAGCCTACCTTGACCTCTCAAAGGCTTTCAACTCCGTTCCCCATTCTGATATTATCAACATACACATCCACCTACACATTAACCCCTACATCATGAGATGTTATGCAAAGTGGCTCACAGACAGAACCCACACAGTGAGTGTAGCATATCCTAGGTCCTACTGTAAATCATTTACAATTGGCATCCCCCATGGCTCAGTCATAGGGTCCCTCATGTTCAGTATATGCTTCTCTGAGGTACAGACTAGCACAGGAGGACTTAGGCTGAAAAGGTTTGCAGACGACTGCAAACTAGGGGCCACGATTGATTCCCCATCTGATACAGGAACCCTCCATAAGGGTGTCATTGGGATGGATAACAGGTGTCAATAACATGGCCTCAAGCTGCATGCCACAAGGTGCATAGACATCCCCTTTGGATTACACCAGTCACCCTCGGACTATCACATAGGTGGTAGTCCCCTACATACATAAGACATAATAAGGGATCTTAGAACCCAAGTAGATAGCTTTCACTCCTTTGATAACCATATTGGCAAGGTGGTGTGGATAACCTTCCATGTGCCCTCCCCTAATCTCTAATGCGTTTGTAGCCAGAACAAAGGCAGCCATTGTGCCTCTCTACTCATGATTTACGAAACACATTAAAGGGTACAATACCCCATTTGGGATGTACCTTATGAGAAAACAGCAATGGCTTGAAACAGCATAACATTACCACACCAAGAGGAATACTGACCTCTGAAGGATGACGTATGCAGCCCAACTACAGAAACTCCAACTGTATTCGTTTGCATACCGCATACTCAGAGATGATGTCTTCTGAACATACAAGGCCCATGTCCAAAACAGTATTGATGGATATGCTCCACATGAGCAAAAGCCCCTGAGAGCCACATGCTCTGGGATATGTACCTAAATGCAACAATGACTAGGACGTGCTAGAGGGATACATTCCTGACCCAGACACTCCCCATGCTTTGGAACATGATTCATATGTACATCAGGCAGGAATCCTCACTAGCACTCTTTAAGAGATACTTCAATGGGTGGATGTGAGACAGACATGTACACCAGGGATCACTGCAGTGGCTCTGCTGTACAGAGGTGCAGGAAACTAATGGCTCTGCTGTTCACAAGCACAGGAAACTAACCTAGGGAGGTGGTGCAAGCCAAAACACTGTAGCTAGGCTTATGAATGGCCTTGGCCAGACAGCATAGTACCTACCTATGAACCTATGGACCTATTACATGTCCTTTGTGCATGGATAATTAACTAGCACTTCCATTTTAATTAGCTATCATGCTGATACACTGTCTGGTGACTACTAGTCATATGTATCCTGTTATTGTGTATTGTACATGATAATATACATACCTGATGTTTGCATAACATAACAGTAATGCTATGTAAAATGTTTGACATATCTACCTACAATACTGTACATTACACATTTTTTGGCACAATATCCCACAATGCAAATCATAATTGCACAGCAGGGACCACCTTAGACATGTTATTCTCAGTTATACGCCCATACATATGTCTACTGTTACAGTATATCAAGATATACTATCCTCTGTTATGGAACATATTTGTTGGACCAACCCTGTCACTGACAGCAGCTGGAGTGGAATTGTTGTGTTCAAAGTCCTTATACAGCATTCCTTGTGGTGTATGAGGTGTTTACCTTGTGGCCTACAGCAGTACACACAATTTCTATGAGTGTTACTATGCTCAACAATACATCACTACATAATATATTTTCACACTATATGCATTGCGTACACTTTAATTATTACAGAAAAGGTACTACATACACTGACATACTGAGTGTTCTACATACCTTATTAGTAACCCGAGTTGTCGTTGATGGTAATTTAAATCCTATTCGGTTTGTGTTGCAATCCTCGTTGTAACGTTTTGCTGGTATATACAGACAGTTTGAATGTATGACAAGCCATCCTTTTATACTTAGATATCAGTAACATGTGGTATCCTGCCACCAGTTGGTGTTCCGGAGTAGATGATTACATGCACATCAGCTGTGCAGCTACTCCATTTGCCAATTACATGGCAACAGTGGTGTATAATTGAATACTCCACTTGGGCATTGTCCCTTTGCCCTACCTTCGAGGAAGACGGCCTGGATGTGTTGTTTGTGATGAATTGCAACAGCTATATGGTGACACACAGAGATATATTACCTTCATGGCCCCCGTGGATTGTGTGTAACGGCTAGAGGATGTAGTTCTACATGTGATTCTAGCTGTTATATTTCTGAACATTGCTACTTCTGCAGGGTTTGTACCTGATACATCTGCAAATGTTTAGGTCTGGCAAGGATGTTTGGGCAGCTCAAGGCTGTGTGGCTATGCATAGAACGTTAGGTATTTTGAACTGTGCTCACCTGACATCTTTGGTATACTGTACATGTGTATCATACTGTGCTGTTAATCTGTAATTGGTAACACTTCCTGGTGTACACACAGCCATCTGATATGGGATTATTGCAACCAAACCCTGTAACATCGGCGGCTGTTCCATTGTACAACAGAAACTATTTCACATAGGGCCATTTTAGTGTGTGTCTGACAAGGTATGTTAAGGCTTCTGCAGATGTCATAGAGTGAGTGGATGTTTGTGATGTTATTACAGTATGTATTGCAATTGTTTCGGGTGTGGGGGAGATGTAGGTGGGTGTGCATAGCAGATACAGGTGTGTAGGAACTGCATTTATACATATTCGATGTGTGTGTGAGGGCTCCTTCCCTATTTGAAGACCTATCCTTTAGTAGACTAATACTATGGTAATTGCAGGCTGATTCATTAAGCCATTGTTAATTGGTTCCTGTATAGCATACAGGTGATGTTGGTCCTTCAATCCCTTCGAAAATACATCGGTATTTAATGAAATGTTGCTACATGAAAGCTGTCTTGTGTTTTTCTGTCACAGATATTTGCACTCATTGGAGTTGTGTTGGTGACTGAACCTCTTTGGCTAGGGTTGCCACCTTTTCAAATGTCCATAGTGGGACATTTGCAGGACACACATATCGGACTTTAGAGGCCGACACATACCCACGGTCAGTACAAAGTATAGAACTTTACATATATGCCTATATAAAAGCTTATTCTTGTAGCGGTTTACTTGCTTATCCTGTTTCTTGTTACATGTAGGTATTTTAGATACAGACATGACTATTTTATGCAACAATTACATTAAATATAGAACATGCCAAATGTCTCGAGATTGTAGGACATTAGTATTTGTACTCATTTTGGTCAGGACACTACTGCACATAGAGGGACTGTCCCTCGTAAGATGGGACAGGTGATAACCATGTCTGGCTCATGTCCATAGCACATATTTGTAATAGTGTATAGGCATATACTCTCCATAGCCTTTGTTCATAACGTTCGGTCATGGCGGAATGTGTGATTGCTATGGTCCATGTTATACACATATTTGAAGACTTCAACCGCTGTATACGGCATACCCATGGATTCAGGAACGCACACACTTCCAATGACCACATTACCATTCCCAGACTCCCAAACTCCACAATACCGAACACTCAAACTCGCGACAGTCAAACTCCTGAAAGTAACACAAACACAGAACACACACATGCACACACAGACACACTGCTACCCATCACATCCAAACAAACCATCCTACACTACGTATGGGCAGGTGGCCATGCCCCCATACACCCCGCATGTGGGTGGCTGCACACCTCACACCACACCTACTTTAATAATCTACCTCCGAGATAGCACAAACAGACACATGAAGCAAACCCACACACACACATTACAGTCCCCCGGAAACACACACCACACTCAGAACACACACTTACACACTACAGCAATCAGATACACACTTACACACAGTATCTACCTGAACCACAGCAACAGAAGCACTAACTAAATGTCCGTTAACATCGTGATAGTAGTACTCCCAGTTCCGGTGTTTCGGTACCGTGGTCTTTCGGTCTTTAAGCCTCGTGATTACACATGTCGGTATGTAATGCATTCGGTATTTGGTAGTTATCCTATTTATATGTACCTCCATGGTTGTGTAGATGTTGTTAACCTATCTATATATTTGCATATATATATATATATATATATATATATATATGTATATCCATACATATCGACATATATCTCTCTATCAACCTTTCTCTCTCTATATTATATATATATATATATATATATATATATATATATATATATATATATATAAAGAGAGAGAGATAGAGAGAGAGGGAATACACCTTTCATTGGGTACATGGCGGTTTATACTATTTCCTGAAGTCCTCCCTTTTGTGTTTTAACGTGTCACAATACACAACTGTCGTTGGTACATCTCAGGTAGCTTAGTGGTAGGTTATTGTGAAGGTTGTGTACATGGTTACGTGTTCTACTCCTGGCAGTGGTCGTTTTACCTCTCAGAGCAGGCGCTACTTGTACAAGGGTGAATAATGCACATTTCAGCGGTTCTGGGCAGCTTTGCCCATGATCTGCGTGATATCACAGGTTAGACCTGTGTTGCGCATATTCTTGTAGTCATGTTTAAAAGCCGCTTACCGGCACTTACCGGCACAAAAACCCGCTAACATGTGCTTAAACGTGCTTTAATGACCTGCATCTAACATCCCTTATTTGGGTCATCAGAATTACATAACAGCCCTTGCAGGTCATGGAACCGGGACCATGAATGACACAGTCACTGGCTTTACCACTGAGGCATCTGGGATATGTACAAGTGTTATGGTGTTTAGTATGTAGAGTGTACTATGGCTGTTCCTCAATACTGCAAACAAATGTGTAACTTAGTTGGTGTACATATGGATGATACCTGTTAATGGTATGTCCAAGTGAGGCTTAATGGATATGCTCCAGCTATGGGAATCCATGTCATAGTGAGCCACACACTGTAATGAACTACACCTTGCCACAACCATAACTTGAAAATGCTGGGGTGACAGATACCTATCATGGATACTCCCCATGCTTTGGAACTACATCCCTGATTACATTTTATGGAGCCCCTCAATAACACACCAGGAAATCTTTGCAGAGTGGGTGGGGAACAGTGGTTACACCCCAGGGATCCCATAACTGGCTCTGCTCCACAGATGGACAGTTAGTTAATCAATGGGGTGGCGACAGCAGAAACATTTTGGCTAGGCTTATGAATGGCCTCTGACAGTTAGGCATGTACCTACTGATGTACCTAGGAACCTATACATACAGTATCAACACATGCTGATAGCTTAATTTACTGTTCAGGTATTGACTTACCTTGTGCCAATAGCAGTTGTGTGTGCAATAGTTGAGGGCTGTCTATGTAGGATGCACACAGTAGACCACCTATACATAACAATTTACAGGTGGTCATGTGTGTGTGCCATCCATATTTATTGTGTGTGCAGGTGGAGAAGTGTGTCAGTGCATAGGGGCCTACACTGTCAGTGTATGTGCAATACATTCCCTCTTTGCCAAGGCATGGGCATACTGGGCATGCCTACGTCTGCCTACTGGGGCTGGCACAGTGTTCGTAGTCTGATTCCCTCTGTGCCTGTGGTGACCTTGGCAATTGTGGTGGGCTGTGTGGGCCTTCACCATTATGTCCCTGCTGCAGCTGTTTCCGCAGGATAATATTATGTAGCATGGCACATACTATGAAGATGTGGGCACACGTGCCTGGAGAGTACTGCAAGGCTCCACCAGATATGTCCAAGCAACAGAACCATGATTTCAGCATCCCAATCACATGCTCTATGATGATTCTGGTTTGAGTGTGTGCCTCATTATGATGTTCTTGCATGGATGTGTGTGCATTTCTGATGGGAGTCATCATCCACGGTTCCAATGCATAGCCAGCATCCCTTGCAAGGTGGCCATATGGGATGTCCCCCCTGGCAAATACCTGGTACAGCTGTGAGGCATGCCAGATGTGGGAGTTGTGGTAGCTTTCAGGGCTGCCGGACATCCATGATAATGCCCTGGGCATTGCACACGACCTGGCAGTTGATGGAGTGGTATCCCTTGCAGTTTATGTAGTGCCTACCATGCTCACCGGATGGTGACTTGATGTGTATGTGCGTGCAGTCTATTGCACTCAGTACCTCTGGGTAGTCTGCCACAGGGTGGAAGAGACGCATATTGCTGGCCAACTCCTCCTGCATTCGGGGGAAGTATATATGTTCATTGGCATGTGGTAACATGGCATCCAGGAACTGGTGGAGTACCCTGGATGCTGATGCCTGTGAGATCCCCATGATATCCCCAGTTGGCCTTTGAAAGGAACCTGTGGCTAGTACTCTCAAGATTACACATACCTTCGTGTCCACTGGGATGGGTTCCCTTCTGTTATTTCTGGCTCTGAGGCATGGCCGGCACAGCTCCACTATTTGCTGTATGGTGTCCCTGTCCACCCTGTAATGCTTTACTATCTCCAGATCATTTAGCCCCTGGTAGGTTACCCTTGGTCTGAACACTCTTCTCCTCCTCCGGTTCCTGTGGTGGTTGTCAACCTCATCCTCCACACCACCTTCAGTCTCCAACACATGCTGATGAATCAAAGCTATGGCGGCCCCGACCATGTACATTTTAAAAGTTCCCTGTCTGTATACACCGATGGTGCAGAGTGTTTGGGAATACACAAGTGTGTGTGTGTGTGTGTGGTGCTTTCCCACTTTATACTATTGTGCTTTGGAGGTTGCTGGTATAATTGGGTTTGTATGTGCA
The DNA here is from genome assembly GCF_019279795.1 of Protopterus annectens. Lineage (NCBI taxonomy): Eukaryota > Metazoa > Chordata > Ceratodontiformes > Protopteridae > Protopterus > Protopterus annectens. Next base: position 750,276,470 of record NC_056731.1, read on the forward strand.
ATTCCAGCTGCAGGGTATCTTACTTGTGGGTTTCACAGCAGGTACTGCTATTGTGATGCCTGTGGTGTTGAATTACACTTAGCTGCCATGATTCATCTATTGCCCTTTACTTTACTTTTCAACCCAATTCCCCTCCCATTGTCAGGCACACATCCAGCTGCCTGCTTTCATGTTTTGTAATTTCCCAACCAAGGAATGTGTTGTGAAATGTGTTATGTAGCTGATCTACTGCAGGTGTACTTTGCTCTGATGTGACAGTTCTCTTTTTTTAGCAGTACGGCAACTCCCCATTCCTGTTCTGCAGGTAGCGGCTGGCAGCGTTGTTAGCTGTTGTCAATGGCCCACTGTGAGTTCCTAGGTGTTAATTACTCATTTGTACTCATATTACCATGCTGAAGCATTTCCTTATTGTCTTCTCATAACCTTTCTGTTTCAGCTAAGTTGCACACAGAGCGCACCTATTTTCCGGCTTTTGAGCGCATTTTCATCCACATTCACATGCACTTTCGGTCATCTAAGCATAGCTATGGCTAGGTACACACCCCTATCCTGCAGCTTTGCTTAACTACAGGCAACCTGGATTACCCAGGCTCCAATGTGCTTACAGCTACGGCGGCGCACACCTCTCATGATGTCATGTTTACCTCCAGGCCACTCCTTGGTGTTGTACCGCTGCACCGTGTGGTACATCCTTACACCGGCGGGACGTTTGCGATTCAGTATTACTTGACTCATTTGCATGGCATTGACTACTAATTCTTAGTTACCGTGCAGAACACTGTCACAGACCCTTAGCAACCCTTGTGCCTTGGTTGTGGTGTAGCATGCATACCATTGACTATTATGGCAAAATCATGATTTGTGTTACATTGCAGTTTTATGACATCTAAATATATTTTCCTTGTGTTCCCATTTGCACACCCATGCACTGCAGTTGTACTTTGCGTTAGTGTGGCCATGACATTAAATGTTATGTTTTTATGTGTTGTGCGTGTTTTTTTTATGCCATTGGCTGTATATTTAGCCATTGGCATAAGTTAACATTGTTATATGTAAGTTTGATCTGCTTTCATGGCTCCGATGTTCTGTTTGAAGAAATGTAAACCATTTTTTTTTTTTTTGGTTTACATTTCTGCATGCTTACGCTACGCCTGCACCACTTCATGAATCACTATATACCTTCATTTGCATGCTACACTGCTGTACATGGGATAATTAGCATACAAGCGTCATGAGCTGCACAGCTCTGGCGTACGCTGGTAGTGCACGTGGAAAAAGCGAAAAAGCTCATACCTAGATCGGTTGGTGGCCATATTTGATGTTAAAACACCAACGCTATGCCTGCGTCTGGCGCAAGCTTCATGAATCCCGAGGATTGATTATACTAAATGTAAATGAAGGTTCCTACCTGAATAAGACAAATATGTACTTGTTATGGACAATACTTGCTATATCTAGGAAATGTGTATCCAGAAGGTGGAGTTCAAATACACCCCCGACCTTGGAAGAATTCTACACTTTACTGAAGACAACTGCATCACTGGAAATAAAAATCAAAGAACTACGAATCTATCCCAGGCCATTGGTAAATAATCCTTGGAAGCAAGTTATATCTTTATAGTATTTCTGATAACTGATCTGTTAATTCTATATTTAATAACATACAGTGTATATAACTGAAAGTCAGGCTATTGTAAATATTGTATATAGTTGTTTAAAATGATATTTAAAAATATTATGTAAATGTTATTTTAATTGAAAATAAAAAAATATTTGAGGAAAAAAAAAAAGAGTATAAATACCTGGGTGCAAGACTAGGATATAGGTGACATCATGGGGGTGTGTGTCGGGCATACTGTAAGTGGATTGGAGCGCTGAGGCTCAGGACTGCTCCTAGCTTAGCACAGCTAAGCTAGAGGTGTGTCCAAACCTGCCTAGCACACTTTACAAAGTGTATCCGGGTGTGCGTGACCTGGTTTTACAGGAAGAAAAAGGAAGTTAAACCAGGAAATAGCAGTTCTGTGCAGATTTGAGCACTCTGTTTGCACGGCCTGTGCACGGGCTTAAACAGGGAGGCAATGGGAAGGGAAAACAGCAGTAGGAAGGTAATCAAGGAGAACTAGCTTAGCTGGCAGGTGAAATGTATCAGAATTAGCCAATTACACAGACAGCAGACCAGCCCAGCCCAGAACACTACTATAAACTAAGCAAATACCTTCTCCTCTGGTTTTTCCACACCCTACACCACCTGTGTATACAAGAAGGGAAATTTTAACAAACAAACCTACAAAATGAGAAGGGCTGCAACAGGCAACATAGAACATGTGCAAGAGGCTGAGGGTGGTGAGGATGTGAATGCTGCCGAACAACCCACAGTGAGGAGATGGAAAAGAGTGTACAGACCCAGGGTAACCTACCAGGGGCTACATGAACTGGAGATAGTGGAGCACTATAGGGTGGACAGAGACCTCCTACAGCAAATTGTTGAGCTGTGCTGGCCACACGTGACACGCCAAACTGGCCGAGGGGAACACATTCCAGTGGATACCAAGGTATGTGTAGGTCTAGGTATTCTAGCCACAGGTACCTCCTAAAGCACAACTGGCGATATCATGGGGATCTCACAGGCATCAGCTTCCAGAGTATTCCATCAGTTCCTGGATGCCATGGCAGCACATGCCAGTGAGCATGTATATTTCCTCAACACACGTGAGGTGTTGACCAGCAATATGCGTCTCTTCCACCAAATAGCAGAATACCCTGGGGTAGTGGGTGCTATAGACTGCATGCAGATATGCATCAAAGCGCCACCCGGTGAGCAGGGTAGGGCCTACATCAACAACAGGGGCATCCCCTCCATCAACTTCCAGGTCATATGTGATGCCCAGGGCATTATAATGAATGTGTGTGCTGGCTACCCTGGAAGCTATGACAATTCACACATATGGCATCTGATGCAGCTGTACCACAGATTTGCTAATGTGGACATCCCCTACGGTCACCTAGTGGGGGATGCTGGGTACCCACTGGAACCGTGGCTGATGACACCCATCAGAAATGCACCAACACCTGAACAATGCCATAATGAGGCACACGCATAGGCCAGACATATAATAGAGCATGCGTTTGGGATGCTCAAGTCACGGTTCCATTGTCTGGACACATCCAGTGGAGCCTTGCAGTATTCACCAGCTACATGTACCCAAATTGTTATGGTATGCGCTATGCTACACAATATGATCCTGTGGAAACAGCTGCAGCAGGAACAGCATGGGGCAGGGCCACACAGCTCCCCACCAATGCCAAGACGTGTACAGACACAGAGTGACTCAGAGGAGGAACAACCTAAGCCTGCCCCAGTAGGCAGAAGGAGGCATGTCCAGTATGACCTGGCCTTGGCAAAGAGGAAACACATAGCATATGCACTGACACAGTAGGGACCCAGGGAATGACACCTCCCTCTGACTCACACAGACAGCAAAAGTGATGCCAAACATGACACTACCTGTGCTCAACCAAGTATAGGGAGTGTACTATGCCCATCCAACATAGGCAGCCCTCCAACACCATCCTCAAGTCTGGCACACCCTCAAGGTAAGTCAATCAACCTACCAATTTCCAAATGGAGTAGAATGTGCTGTTACCTGTAGCTATGGTATGGATGTGAGCGTGCAAAGGAATTGGGTGAGCTAATGTTATGGCAGCAGACAGTAGACACCCATAGTGGCACCATGACATCTGTAACACATACTGGAGTCACCATAGTAGCCAGTACTACACAGGGTGACAAAACCCACTGCAGGAAATGGGTTGAGTGACATTTGTGTCCATAAGACCCACACATGCCCAACAACAGTTACAGCCAGCAGGACAGGTGTAGACAAACACAAACAAATGTTGTACTATGGCCTCTGAATGAGCCCTATGGGTAACCCAGGCCTACACAGACAGACTACAGCAGGCCAGGCAGTTGGATGTAAGTTGTGAAGGCTAGGAAGTCAGAAACTAATATGTAGGTAATGAAAGCTAAGATATGTAGTACACTGGTATGCCTCTAGCCAACACGATAGGTAAGACTACAGACTGAAATGGAGTACCTGACATACCAGTACAGTCCTAGTAAATGTGTATAAGTGCCAGGTGTGCCACCCCCAGCCTACGTACACTTATAGTAACAATCAGATGTGCCCCCCCCCACTCCTGTGTAGAAATTTAGAAACAGTCAGGTATCCCCCCGCTATGCAGAAATGTAGCAATAGTCAATGCCAAATGACCGATGGATACCTTGCAGACACAGCATGCTACCTGTCAGTGTACAACACAAACGTCAGTACCGTAGTACAAACTACCTGGACATGATTCACACATGCAATACAGATGGCCATACTGGGCATGCTCACACACTTAGAGGAATGAAGGCAATGTCAGTCAACAACATACTGAAAGGTCATACTATGCATACTCATACACTTAAACACATGAAGCCCATGTCTGCAAACACCAGTGGACCAGACATATCTGGCAGTCACAGTTCTTAGTGCATACACATGCCAGTATGCACCACTCCTGCCTCACACACAGTGGATAGGAATACAGATGCATATGTAAGGAAAACACACTATAATAAGCCAAAGGTAGATGGACATAGATGTGTGGAAGAGGGTGACTGTGGCAAGGAGCCATCTGGGTCTGTCCCACCCAGCATACAGCTAAAGGGCCCCAAACACATGAGGTGCAGATATCACTGATTGCAGATACTAGCCACCAGTATCTGTCAGAATGACAGACTATGTGGTGCACGTGCCAGCTGTGCAACATGACTGTACAAGGAAGTAGTCATCTAGTAGCTGTATACATGTACCTGTGACATATGACCCCGTGTGTGCCTGCATGTAGCATGTCAACCCCTACATGAATGGGTTATGGCCCATGCACACACTGCCCTCCCGATAGCAGTATTATGGCAAGCCTGCTGAGGTCATCCAATGTGTAATACACCTTTGGGAGAGCTGTTGCTCAGTAATCTCCATGGCACGTCCCATAACTGTGTACTGCTGTAGTGATAAACTACTCACACTCTATACAATTCATATACTCAACTTTGGCAAGGCTGCTGATGTCACTCACCTAGAAATACACCTCTGGGAAAATTAAAGCCCAATCATCTCTGTAGCGTGTCCTGAAACTGCGTACTGCTGTAGTGTGATAAAGTAGTTAAATAGGTGTTCTATCCCCTGACCTGGCAACTGTGTATTTGTGTGTGTGTCTGACTGAGTAGAGAGCAATGCTTTTTAGGCTACTCACACTCCATACAATCCATATACTCAACTATGGCAAGGCTGCTGATGTCACTCACCTAGAAATATACCTCTAGGAAATAATAGCCAAGTAATCTCTGTAACTGCATACTGCTGTAGTGTGATAAAGTGATTAGGTAGGTTCATATACTCAACTTTGACAAGGCTGCTGATGTCACTCACCTAGAAATACACCTCTGGGAAAATTATAGCCCAACAGTCTCTGTACCGTATCCTGTAACTACATACTGCTGTAGTGTGATAACGTAGTTAGATAGGTGTTCTAACCCCAGACTTGACAACTGTGTTTGCGTGTCTGACTGAGTAGAGAACAATGCATTTTAGGCTACTCACACTCTGTACAACATATATACTCAACTTTGGCAATGCTGCTGATATCACTCACCTAGAAATACACCTCTGGGAAATTCATAACCCAGTTATCTCTGTAGCACATCCTGTAATTGTGTACTGCTATAGTGTGATAAAGTAGTTAGGTTAATGCTCCAACCCCAGACTTAGCAACTGTGTGTATGTGTATAAATCTGTGTGTCTTTGACTTGCTTTTTAGCGTACTCACACTCCTTAGAATTCATATACTCAACTTTGGCAAGGCTGCTGATGTCATCCTCCTAGAGATACACCTCTAGAAAGGTTGTAGCTCAGTAATCTCTGTAGGGTGTCTTGTAACTGCGTACTGCTGTAGTGTGATTTAGAACTGTGGTAGGGTTCCATCTCCACCCATGGCAGCTCTGGATGCTTTGTGTGTGTTTCAATGTCTTTGTATGGAAAAATGCATTATAGGCTACTCACTCACAGTACATTTCGAATGCCCTACTTTGGCAATCCTACTGATGTCATTCATTGTGAAACACAACTTTGTGGAAAAAGGTCTGTAATAATCCTTGTGGTGTGTCCTGTAACAGCTCCATGCTGTAGGGTGATACAGACCTCAGTCAGGGATATACCCACAGATGTCAGTTGTGGATGTTTTGTGTGTATATATCTGCGTACACATATGTAATGTGCTTTGTATATGTAGACATATAGGTGTAGACACATATATGTGTCGATTTAGGCATATGCATGTATATATGTGCATACATACATACATATATATATATATATATATATATATATATATATATATATATATATATTGATATGTATGTATATATATATAGTTTTATAAATTAATATAGATATATATATATATATATATATATATATATATATATATATATATATATATATATATATATATATATATATACATACATATCTAGATATGTTGTATCTGCTTAGATATTAATATAGGTACACACACATACATCTAGATGTTGGTATACATTCTCTGTACTGTTGCATGACTGGACTGGATGATATGTTTCTGAAAACATCAAATCTCTTAGTATCTGTCATTGCTTAGTGGTAAATCACTTTGGTTATGGTGTGCAGTGCCCTTGGTTTGAGTCTTGCAAGAGCAGTTTATTTTGTTGCTGGGCAGAACACGGCCCGTTGGATACACAGTGATTAAGGCACTTTAAAGCAGTTTAAACAGGTTTGCACATGTTTGCATGGAGCTAAGCGATGCCTACACAGGTTAAGCAATTCAGCAGCTAACTGAGTATAAGAAACTGTAACCAGACTTTAGCAGTGCTTACCTCTACACAAACCCGCGTACAACTGCTTTAAAGTGCCTTAATCACTCTGTATCCATCAACCCTTGTTCTCCCTAGCAACAAAATAAACAATGTCTGCTAGGCTCAAACCCAGGACCATGCACACCATTGCTAAAGTGACTTATATTAATGTCTAAATAGATACAACATATCGATATAGATATATATATGGAATCAAATGTAGAAATGGAGAATTGTGGGGTAAACTTCCATGACAGTTTATTTGGTTCATCAAATGGCAATGCTTTTGATAATGAAAATATGAACAGTTGTTTGCATTTTAGCATTTTACCTGAAGGTGTAAAGGGTGATGATTTTGAGTGTGGTAAACACCTAAATAATGACGGATTTGCAGGGCAAAATGCTAATACTGTATTTACACCATTACATGAAGGCTTGGTGGCTTTTTCTGGGGTGGAAATGGTTGATGTTGTTGATTTAAATGTTGAAAATTAAATTGAGTCTAACGTTTTAGCTGATGATTTTAACTTTTTTAGGAATTCCAACGATAAAACTGACCGCCCATTATTAAATGTAAATGATGAAAGAAGTGATACTGCTACATCGGGTGAAATGTGTAAAATAGTCAATAATAGCAATAATGACTTTAAAATATACAATTATTCTACTAAAGTGGTACAAACAGCACATGCTGATTTTTTGGCCAAAGGATTTACCTTTGTGCCTGCAAGAAAGGGAAACAGTGTAAATGCTTTAATTGATTTAAAATGTTTTACCCGTAAATTGAACCTTAAAGTATGGTTTGGTAAAGGGGGTAATGAATTAAATGTGAATGGAAATGATAGTGAAAGTGTTTTATTAAGAAAACCAAGTACCTTCAATCCTCGTTTGAACAACTCCATTCGGGTGTATGAACGAATGTGTGAAAAACAAATAAGGCAGCACTTTAAACAGTCCCATGAGGAGAATTATTGTAATTTAAATAGTGGTGAATTAGCCCTATTAAATGATTTTGTTAAAGACAAAACAGTGCGCTTAATGAAACCTGACAAAGGGAGTGGAGTTGTTCTAATGAACAGGGTAGAATATTTAAACAAAATGAATGTGCTACTTATGGATAATACGTATGAGGAAAGCTCCTTAAATGAGATACATATTGCCTATAGAAAGATAGACCTAGCATTGGATGATACGTTGTTTCAAGGTCAAATTAGCCTTGATGACTATAATTATATAAAAAATTACTATCCCATGATTCCGAATATTTTCGGAATACCGAAGATCCACAAGGGCCTTGTAAATTTAAGTATTATGACTATTGTGGATGGTAATAGATCAAAAACATGTTACATGAGTAAGTATATTAATCATTGTTTACAGAAAGGCTTACAAATATTTGAATACATCACAAAGAATTTGTGACATTTTTTAAAGAAATTGAATGAATTAAAATGGGAGCCTGAGGTGTTTATGGTGACTGTGGACATTGTTAATTTGTTTAGTATTATACCACATTTTGAAGGTATAATATGGTTGGAAGTTCAGTTAGCAAAAACTCGAATGTCTGACCAGGACACCATTAATAAGATTATTGCCCTGAATGAATTAGTTTTAAACAATAGTTACATACATTTTGAAGGGCAATACTTTAGGCAAGCCACTGAGGTAGCCATGGGGGCTGCCTGTGCTCCCATATTTGCAAATTTTCTAATGTCATACTGAGAACAGGAATTTTTAATGAAAAGTAGTTATTGGACAAAAATTTTACATTATACTAGATTCCTGGATGATCTTTCCTTGTTGTGGAGGGGTAGTCAACAAGAATTAGAAGAATTTTTTTCTTATATCAATAATCCAGTAGAGTTTTTGAAATTTGTTCATAGTTTTAGTGAAGAACAAATCACATATTTAGACATAGAGTTGAATGTTGACAAGATTAATGGTCGGCTATATTCTAAGATATACAGAAAGCCAACATTTTCAAATTCCTATTTAGAATTTAAAAGTTGGCATCCTTTACATCAAAAAAGAGCAATTGTGAAAGGCCAATTGGTAAGGGCTGTCAGGGTGGTTAGCCATGATGAGCATTTTCAAGATTAAATCAGTTTTATAGTCAACATGTTTTTAAAATGGGCTATCCTTTAAATTTATTGGAAGAATTATCTAAGGAAGTGACAGGTAAAAGGTACGAAAGTATTTATATACCAGTCCTGGGTGGGCCTTTCAGGTCACAAAGTGAACTAGTTCTTAATCGCATTTCTAGGGGAAATGCATCAAGATTTAGGTTTATAACCTGGATTCTGGGGGTATCACCCGGGCAGTAGTTAACAACTGGGAAATCCTGGGTTTTGATTTAAATGTAGAGGCAAAAGTTGGTAAGTATCCCCCTAGTATAGTATATAGGAAGGATAGGTCCCTTAAAAACATGTTTGATTATAATGAAAATGCATATGGCCTTTCAAATAGAGCCAAAGGGAATACAAAATGTGGAAAGTGTAAATATTATTGTCATATCTTTGAAACAGGAGAGCAGTTTAAATTGAATAATAATAATTCCATCCTTATAAAAGGACACTATAATTGTAGTAGTGTAAATGTGGTCTGTTTAGCCAAATGTCAAAAATGTTTGGCATTTTATGTAGGAAAGACCTCTAGAACATTTAAAACACGTATCAGTGAGCATCTTTATGATATAAAGAAAAGAAAAATTACCAACACTTTATTTAGGCATATTAAAGACAATGGGACACACTCATTTAAGTTTTTGGCTATTGATCATATAGTAAAGGACCCTCAGGGTAAAATAGTAGACTTACATTTGGATGTAAGTGAATTGAGATTGCAGATGAGGTTGGATGCCACTCAATTTCCTGGATTGAATGAGGCAGTCAACATTGCATGCATTTTAAAATTAAAATATATTATGGGCTAGATGGTTTGAAGTGCCATTAGGCACAATTAAATTAAATTAAATTAAACTAAATATGAGATGTGTGGTAATGTTTTAAATGTTTTATCATATTATATGAGTGAGTTTATTAATTTAATACTGATAAAATCTGAAAATTATGTAGTGTGTTTTTAAACTGTAATTAAGTGATTCATGTAACCTTATTAAGTAAGGGTATTTAAAGGCTGGGTTTGTATTGGAATTTGTTCTGATGAAGTCTCCTGAAGGACAGGAAAGCGCTTAACCGTTAATACAATTTTGACATTTTTATCATTACCTTGTCTCACCTGATTTGGTGCTGTGAGCTATTGTGGTTTGAAGGTTCTGAAGTTTAAATTTGTGGTGGTGCTAGTTAAACAATAATATCCGCAGCAAATGAGTAAATTTACAAAGACAGAGAGTCTCATACATCAAAGCTTTAACACTGGATTAGTGAGATAGTATAAAAATGATAAAAAAATCATATGATTAGACATGGCATATTATACAATTTCAAGTTGACAGTGAGATACCTAACTGCAGCATATATACAGTATAAATAGCAGGAAGGAAAGTGTAAAGTGTCCTGAGATTGTGAGATTCATGTGATGCATGGACATAGCCATGTATTCATAAAATGTGATTTGGGAGCATTTTTGAAATGTGTGTTAGTGGGGGCGGAGGTTAGAGAAGGGGGAGGTTATTCCAGGATCTAGCTATGGCATGAGAAGAAACAGTTTTCCCTGAGTTGTTGTTAGATTTTGAGATGCAGATGAGGAGTTTCTCAGTAGATCAGAGAGGACAATTAGTTCTGTATGGAGAGAGTAACTGACTTAGTGCTGTTTTTTTTTCAGGATGTCTAACAATATTAAAGGCAATGACTAGCTGGGGAAGTTCTAACCAATGTAGTTCCCTTAGAGATTGACAGTGATGGGTTCTGAAGGTGGAGTTCTTAGCAAACTTGGCAATTTTATTGTAACATGAGTCAAGTCTGGTGAGATTAAGTTTTCTGACTTGGGTAAGAATTGGAGCGGCATACATTAGACTGGAGAGTAGATGGGTTTGGGCTAGAGTGATCTGTGCTGTTCTGAGAGGAATTGATTATGCCTATATAGGGTTCCCATTTTTTGTGGACCTTTTATATGGTTTGTGAGATATGGACATCGAAGAGTAGGTTATTGTCAATTTCTACACTGAGGAGTTGGTATGGTCAGAGGGAGATATGATGGTGCCATTTCTGGAAGAGATTGAAAAGAATGGGGGTAGGTATAGATTTGTTGGGGGGGTGAAAAGTAGCAATTTTGTCTTATTGAGGTTTAGGATTAGTTGGATATCAGTAATCCAACTTTCTACAGAACTGAAGGATTCATGTGTGAGTTGTTGTAGACTGGAAAGTGATGGAGCAGAGCAGATAAGATTTGAATCATCAGCATACTGTATAATGGAGGCATGCTGGGTAGAGGTGTGTAGATTGTTGGTAAATATGGAGTAGAGTAGTGGGCTAAAATTGAGCCTTGTGGTAAGCCTATTGTAGTTTGGATTAAATGAGATTGTATGCCTTGCCATTGAACTGATTGCTGCCTATGTGACAGATAGCTTTAAACCAGGCAATAGTGGAAGGGACAAAGGATAGGGTGGCCAGGGAGTCTAGAAGTTTGGAGTGTGAGACCATAGCAAACTCTTCTGAGAAATCTAAAAATATTGCAGAAACAAAATTATTGTTATTTCTGTGAAGGTTGACCTGGTTGGTGAAAGAGAGGAGAGCAGTTGTTGTGCTGTGATTTTGCTGAAAGCCATGTTGTGTGGAGGAGAGAAGATTGTGTGTGTTGAGGAATTTCATGACTTGAGAGTGAATACATTTCTCAAGCTTTTTAGATAAGGGGGATAGAATGGCAATAGGATTGTAGGTTGAGAATTCTTAAGAATTACCACCTTTATGAAGTGGTATAATCTATGAAACTTTCCAGAGATGGGGGATGTAGGCTTCCTTTATGGAGCAGTTGATGAGGATAGAAGCTGTGTAAGATAGGGATTCAGCAGCAATATTTAGGAAGTTGGCTGGTAGACTGTCAGCTGCAAGTGTGGTTGGCTTTAGTTTTAGGAGGAGTTTTTTAATAGTGGAAGTGGGAACTGGTGAGAGAGCAAAGGAGGGGATATTTTCAGTGCATTTGGTAGACATATGTGTATGGTTGATATCAGATAGCTGTGAGGATAGAGTTAGGATGGATTCTGTAAAATAGCGATTAAATTGTAATGCTATGTCTTTGGTATTGCTGTCTGAAGAGGGGGCTGGAGTGGTAATTTTTCCTGGTTTTACAATGGAGTTGATAGCATGCCAAAACTTTTGGTGGTCTTTTGAGTGTTTGTTTTGGACCCCCAGGAAATGGTTCTTTTTGTCTAGTTTGGTTTATTTCTTGGCCTGATTTCTGAGTTGTTAGAAATTTTGTTTGGCTATGCTAGTGTTATCCCTTTTCCAGATTTTCCAAGCTTTAGCTCTACACTTTAATAAGGCTCTTGTGTCCCTACTCAGCTATGGTGCATAGTTTGCTTTGACTCTGATTTTTCTAATGCGTGCAACTTTGTTGAAGGCATTTAAGAGAGTACTATTAAAGTATTTGATTGCTTGGTCTAAATCTAACATTAGTAGTGGCTTCCAGTTAGCTTGTTTTAGAGTAAAGTTTAGTTTCTGTATGTTTAGTTTACGGTCATCTCTAACTTGTCTAAAGGTTATGGGCTTGGGTATGTTGGTGTGTTAGGAGAAAAATAGGGAAGTGGTCACTGAGACCATCTGGTAGACAACCTGTCTGGTAGTTTTGTTTGGGGCAATTGACTAGTGTCCAATCTAGAATGAATTGTTTATGGGTTTTTTTTATCAACTCTAGTAGGTTTTTGAATGAGTTGTGAAAAACCAAAAAGATTAATATGATTAGTGGGGTTGTTAGAATTATCGGCTATCCAGTCGGCATTTAGATCACCTAGTAAGATAGTTTCTTGTTGCAGATTCTCTGAGGTCCACTGTAATATTTCCTCAACAGTAGGGGAGTTGTTTCCTGGGGGAATATAACAGCAAAGAATATTATTTTTTTTTGTTATTGTTTAAGTATAGAATTGTACCTAAGATTTTGGCAATTTGAAACTTGGGAAATGGGATTTGTAGAGGTTTAATTTTGAGGTTATTTTTAAAGTAAATTGCAGTTTTGCCTCTCTTCTTGCCTACTCTATGTAGTCTTAAGATATTGTATCCTGGTGGGAGGATTTCTTTGTTTTGGATGTTGGGTTTTAGCCAGGTCTCAATGAATGTTAGTATGTCTTGGGAGTAGTGGGTTATAAATGCATGTAGGTCAGGAAGCTTATTGGATATGCTCCTGGTGTTGATGTTGAGAATTAGCAGGTCAGAGTTTTGTTTGTTTGAGGGTGGGGTAGTAAGTGGACCTGGGTTTGGGTGTATGTCACCTGATATAAGTAGGTGCTTTGTGATCAATAGTATGTGTTTAATTGTAAGTGCTATTTCTAAGTTGGATCTGAATTATATTTTAGTAGTAAAAGATGTAGTTATGTGGAATTTAAGTATGTGTAGCACTGAGCTTTCTCTAAAAAGTGTGGGACTGATAGGAAAGTTTATGTGTGAGTTTGTTTTAATGGAACTATATGTAGTATGGAATAAAGTGTTTTCCAGTGGAGTGTTTGTGTGTATACAAGTGATGTTTGTTAGGTATGTGAGGGTTAGGAAGAGAAATCCTAAGGCGATTTGTGTTTTTTGTAAGAGAAGTAGTTTGGTGTAAGCATTGCTATGGCTTATAGGTCGAGGTAGATGTGAATGCATGGCTAGTTGCTGCTTTGTGATTCTTTAAGGCAAGGAGCTAGATAGTGGGTGTGGATTATTTTAAGGAGTAGAGGTAACTGATTGGTTTAAGGTGTGGTCAGGTGATGAGAGGTTAGAATAAAAGTAGGACTAGTGGGGGAAAGTGGGAATTGGGGGCAGGGTAGAGGAGCCGTAGTTGAATGGAGTGGCGCCAACCAGACCGCGAGAGTGCAGAGCCAATCTGTATGCAGGGTCTGAGCATAACAGTGAGAGTGAGAAATGAATGGGTGCAAGTATATCAAAAGTTCCCTACCAAATTCTCATGTAGCTTTAACTTGTTTATTTTTTCTTTTGTTTGTCTTTTAGCATAGAAGTATAGTTAATGAGATTATTAGATTATCAATTCAATCAAAATGACTGTAACAGTATTCCAGAGTACAGTGGTATCAGTTGTTGCAAAGAACAGAAGAAAACACTTAACTTACAGCAAGAACACTTCACAAAGAGGGGACAGGACTGCAGAAGAGAAGTATTAATGTGTTTTAAAGATGGTGCCGTTGTTATAAGGCCCTTATATATCTTCTGTCCTATGCATTCCTAGTGGGGGAGGACGGTAGGGACTAACTGTAGGAGGAGTCCTGTGGGAGTGATAGACAGGTCTCTCAGACAGATTCTGGAGGATGGGCAATTCAAACAAAAACAAACAATCAATTGACTCAAACTGCAGGTAAGTGATACGGACAGAGTACCAAGAGAATAAATGAACTGCAGTTAAGTAAATGGCAGTACAGGTCGGCGGGGGGGGGGGGGGGCTAAACTAGCACAAGTTAATTATTTCTGGTGTTACTTAATTCTGGGGTAATGTAGTTTAGTTTGGAAGTGGATAGCTATTGCCATACAAAAATAGTCTAATATTGACTGGTTCCAGATGAAACTGGGGAAAAAGGCACAGTTGGATGTAAAAGTCGTAGATAAAAATGAAAAATTTTGGCTTGTAACTCTGAGAGAGAGGTACAGTATCCAGCAGTTTGTTATCAACTAGTGTCTGAAATGGGGTCTTACAGGATTGTATTTAGGAAAACTGGGGTTGATAGACAGGCCTCTGCAAGTGTGCATGCTTTAAACAACAAAAAACCTCAGTATATAAAGGCATTAAGTCTTTATGTTGAAGGTTAAGACATACATTGCTTTTAATATAAAGAAATGTCTTGATTGCAGAGAAGCCTTTTAATATTTTCCCTGGAATTGCATGTAAACTCAGCAATAGTCCTGATTCAAGTTTGGAGGATGGGGGAGCACCTGCAGCCTAAGATGTTTAATCAGATTGCTTCTAATATGAAGAAAAGTCTTGATTGCAGAGAAACCTTTTAATATTTTCCCTGGAATTGCACGTAAACTCAGCAATAGTATTTATTCATATTTAGAGGGGGGGGGCACCTGCGGCCTAAGATATTTAAGCAGATTGCTTCTAATATGAGGAAAAGTCTTGATTGCAGAGAAGCCTTTTAATATTTTCCCTGGAATTGCAGGTAAACTCAGCAATAGTACTTATTCCAATTTGGAGGGGGGGGGGCACCTGTGGCCTAAGATGTTTAAGCAGATTGCTTCTAATATGAAGAAAAGTCTTGATTGCAGAGAAGCATTTTAATATTTTCCCTAGAATTGCATGTAAATTCAGCAATAGTACTTATTCAAGTTTAGAGGGTGGGGGGGCACCAAGCCCAAAAGTTAGAAGCTTGATAAAACAAATGAACACAGTAATTAGGACTGTCCATAGAGATCCATGTGATATAACAGAAGTAAACAGAATATATTACTGTGCTGCTAAATTAATAACTGATAAAGTTCTATCACAGGAACACAGGGTAGCGAGGGAAAAGAGGGGGTGAAAGAGAATACCATCATGGAAATATCAAATAGAGACAACTATAAAGCAGCTAAAACAAGAAGTGCCATTGTTAGAAGATTATAGAAGAGGGAACAAATCAAAAAAATATTAAGAAAGATAAATGTGATAAAAGAAATGCACAGTATTAGAACAGACTGGGATCTATTATGCATTATTGGAGATAACAAACTAAAAATTTCAAAACAGGTGGAAAGACTTAAAAGATACAAAGATAAATATAAGGGAAAAGCACAAAATAAGCAATGTATTGATGAACCAAAAAAGTTTTATAGAGAATTGGGAAATAAGGTAATAGGAATTGAAAGACCGCCAAATAAAGAGGAAGTAGATACATTTTGGAGAAGTATCTATGAAGATCCTGTGGAACATAACAAAGATGCTAAATTGATAGAAGAATTAAAAGAAAGAATAAGAAGTTTAGAAGTACAGGATATGAAATGGGATGAAACAACAGCCAGAGAGATTTAAACAAAGTTGAGAAAAGCCTCTAACTAGAAAACCCCAGGCCCAGATGCAGTACCTAACTTTGGCTTAAAGTATTAACTTCTTAGTACAAGGATCTAGCCATGAGTAAGAACCATTTATATACACACCCTGAACAGACACCGCATTGGTTAACAACAAGAAAAAACTACAATGCTCTTACTTAAGAGTGAACCTGCAAGCTACCCTAAAAATTATAGACCAATAACTTGTCTTCTGACGATGTATAAATGGGTTTATATTAAATCACCAAATGCTTAGAAAAGCAAACGCTGATTCATCGACCCCATGTAAGTGAAAGCTTACAATCTCAAACACACAAAACAGCAATTTTTTTCCCAGGGAAAAAAAAATTGCTGTTCCGAGAAACACACACAACACACGCACACCATAAACTATTTCTAATGTGGGGGGCTTCGCCCCCCACACCCCCCCTACTTAAATATAACAACTCTTGAGACTGCACTACAGTAAAAAAGAAGGCAAAATACTGAAGGCGGCCAAGAGATTTCTTTCCGAGGGAAAGAATTTGCTTATATGCCACTTCGGTATTTTGCCGTTTAGCGCTATAGAGTTTGATCAAGATGCATTCAAGAGAATGCATCTTCAATCAGCTAATAGGGAACCCATTTAAACTATACATGGGAACTGACACCGACAGAGTTTATAGTCATTTAGAAGAAAACTCAATTATGGCAGTATAACAAAAGGGCAATAAAAGAAAGTTGCATGGAACAAAGCATCATTTGTTGTTAAACAAAGTTATAGTGGAGAACTGTAAGAAGGGGAAGAATCTAAGTATGGCATGGATTGACTACAAAAAAGTATTTGATAGTATCCCACATTCATGGATAGAAGAGTGCTTAAAAATGTATAAGATACACACTGCACTGATTGACTACATTGCAGTAACCATGAAACAGTGGCAGACCACTTTGCAATTAAGCCATGATAAAGGACAGATCATTATCCCAGAGATAAAAATCCAAAGAGGGATATTTCTGGGTGACTCTCTGTCACTGTTGCTATTCTGCCTTGCCATTAATCCATTAAGTTGTTTACTCAACAGCCTTGGACATGGCTACAATTTGGCTTCTAGAAAACAACAAAGTCTAATGACTTCTTTTTGTCGAGGATTTAAAACTGTATAGCTCATCAGATGTGGAATTGAAAGCACAGCTGCAGGTTGTCAAAACATTTTGATATTGGAATGTCATTTGGTCTTGATAAATGTGCAAAAGCAACCTTTAAAAAAAGAAAACTGCAGCACCAGAAAAACATCAGTTTGGGACAAGAATGTGATATAAAATAACTTGAGCAAGAGGGAGTGTATAAATACTTGGGAATCGATGAAGGATCAGCAATAAAACATGAACAAATGTGAATAAACCTCAGTAAGGAGCGCTTTAGAAGGCATAAATTAATCCTGAAAACAGCATTGACATCTAAGAACAAGATCCTAGCCATACATCAATTTGCTCTTCCTGTCCTAACTTATAGATTTGGAGTGATTTGACTGGCCCCAAAAAGTGTTGGATAGATTGGATATTAAAACAAGAAGGATATTTCATGCTCACCAAATGATTTATAAAAATCAGTGTATACCAAGATTATATATTCACCATTCTGAAGGACGGATGGGCCCCCTTGACTTTGATTACATGTATAGATTGGTAATCGTGGGACTCCACACATATCTGCTGACCTCACAGGATCCAAATGTAGCAAAAGTTTTGAAACATGAGGAGAATAAATCTAAGATGACATCTCTGCTTAATTTAGCAGAAGCATATCAACTTCAAGCAGGAATGGAAATCAAACCAGAAGTAGATAAAAACCAGGCAGTAACTGAATGTGCTAAAAAACAAAAGAAAGAATATAAGGTAAAGGACCAGATGAGAAGACAAGAAATTGTGGAAAAAACATAAATATAGTTGCAAGTATAGAAAACTTCTGGAACAGCTTCATGTTGATCAAGAACAAATGCAGGGATGATTAAGAAGAGGCATATTTACATCAAGAAAAGAAAGGTTAATATCGGCAGCCCAAGATAGTGGGCTACCTACACACTGGTTTACAAAGTCCATTGAACATGTGGGAGAAACACACATTTGTAGGTTTTGTAAAACCGAATTGGAAACAGTCACATACCTTGTTGCTGGTTGCAATGCACTAATGGCAGAGGGACTGTATACTGAAAGGCATAATAATGTGGTGAGACTGTTACACTGGAGATTGTGCAAACATTATGGTATCAAAGTGGCTGAAAAACACTGGAAACATGAGCCACAAACAATCATAGAAAATTATGTTTATATCACATGGGATCACCCAATACCAACAGTTCAAAAGACAGATGCTAGAAGACTGGATGTAGTGTTCCAAGAAAAGAAGACAAGAGTAGCAGTGATCATTGAAATCATCACACCCAGTGACTACAGTGTCTTGTGTACAGAAAGACACAAAGTCATAAAATACCTGGATCTGCAGGCAGAAATGAGAGCCATGTGGAAGAAAAATACCCAGACAGTTCCAATAGTAGTAGGAGTAACTGGTCTTATAAAAAATAATTTACAATCATATTTAGATATGTTACCAATTCATGTAACACCGTATGAATTACAGAAGGAGTCATTACTGGGCACATTCCGGGTGCTGCAAAGAGCACTTTTGACTAACATCAAAGAGTGAAGCAATACTAATTTCATGAACTTTATTCGTACTTTGACTTAGGAATGGGGTCCATTTCCATCATGATATTAGAAACCCAAAAGACTTGGAGAAATTAAAAATGATAAAAAGAAAATGTGACCTAAGCTATGGCCAATTGAAGCTGTATTTGCATCAGCTAGGTATGTCACTGCATAAGACAACCTACCTGTAACATTAAGTCAATGACGTCAAACAAAAAAGGAAAGCTCTCACCCATGTCCAACATGTTTTTTGCAAACTGGGAATAGTTGTACAGAAGTGGCAGCTTTATATGAATTACATTTCCAAGTGAAGGAAACGCTGGAAGGGTAAACTTTCTAAATGTAATACTAATCTAAATAAACATGTTGGTGTTTAGAGTCGTTTTTGACTTCTGTTGTTTAATCTGCCTTGGTGAATCAGCTGAGATAATCAACTGATATCCTTCTGTATGAAGCACATTTTCCTCATAGCAGCCTGGAACACATAATGCGAATCCATGACATTTAAAAAAAACGTATCTAAATGATTCGGAGTGGCCTGTCTTAACACAACTGGAGGATAAAAGTGTACTATGCTTTTGATGAATAAAGTAGAAAGCAAAAGTTTTAGGTAGTTCAGCAACCAAGGAAAATATGCATTTTCTAGCATTCTGAAGCTTATTTTGAGGGGGAGCCTTCCCCAAACCCTTTGATTGTAACATTTTCACAGATGAAGTAGTCCACTAAATCAGTGATCACTTCTTTATGCATAGCTGTAGTTTTTTTTTTTTTTGTTAACACGGTAGCCAGTCAGGAAAGAAAGTTTACTCATATTGTTCTCAAGGTAAGAAATGTTGTTTTCTGCTTCATTTAATATGGTAGTAAAAAAGGTAACTGAATTTATGGTATTTGCAACATCTATTCATAATGACTGCTGAGAACAGGAAACTGGGCTAATTTCTCTTCTAAAGAATTCTGTGATTATTGACCCAAGTCCTATTGTGAATGTCCTGAATGCAACTCTTTCTGGGCACTGAATCAGTACTATCGCCTAGTGCATAATCAGGCTGATTACAGCTGATATTCTCATTTGTAGGAGCTATTAGCAGTATTTTTAATGTGGGAAATGTATTTAGTACTGAAGGCAAAGGCAAAAAAAATAAAACTTTCCCCATTCCCATGCTGAATCCTTTCAACTTCATTTTGATTTATGTAGTCTGATGGGAGAAAAGAGGAGAAGAAGACATGTTCAGCTGTTTGTTTCTTCTAACCTCCATGATGAAGACTGTTTTTTTTAACTTCAGTCATTGATTGCCAATGCTCAGAAACCACAAAAATGCATAAAAAATATTATTTGCATGCAAATGAACATTACTGATATTTTTTTTATATTAACAAATATTTCAAGTTCCTTTTTAATTTTGCAGGCTGGGACTAAAAGGAAACTGCCCATTTATATTTACTTTGTTTTGAAAGTCTAACACAGGCTGTATTCTGGAAAGCAATATTTAATATTAATGACAAATGCTTTCTCAATTTACTTCACTGACATGACTTAGTGCAACTATAAATTTCAGTAGCACTCATCTAGGTTAGAAAATTTATTTGAAGTCTATATTGCAGTTGTATTTCACTGCTTGTTTACCAGTTAGTGCTACTATTGAGTTTCATTTGTAGTTAAGTATTGTCAGAATTTATTTTTCAAGTTTTGTTCATTTACATATACTGTCAACCAAAGGAGATGTGATACAGAAAGTTTAGCACTTGTGCAAGCGTGCTTATAAGTCAAGATGCGCACATACAGACTCACAAGCAAACACACACAAACACATGCACACAAACACACACACACATGCACACACATGCACACACACGCACAGACACACACACACACACACACACACACACACACACACACACACACACACACACACACACACACACACGCTGAGACTTTTAAAATATAATGTGCCCTGTACTCATACATTTTGTCATTAATATACCCCAAGACGTTTTGCATTAGTGAGTTGATGAATGTTGGGACAGTTTTAATGAAGGGCCAATGAAAGAGACAGAGAGAGAGAAAGAGAGAGAGAGAGAGAGAGAGCAATGATGATAACTGCAAGATAAGATGTTATGAGTTTGTAAATGAAGAAAGTATTAAGCAAAGTTAGTAATGTCTTAATAAGGAACATTTAGACTGGGCTGAGGGGACTTTCACATTAAACTGAAAATTGTGTTACATAAAGTGTGATATTTTTTACCTCCTTTTTCTACTATTTGCAATAGTTTATATCTGGAAAATGCTGTTATGTGCAATCTGTAATATACCAAATGAAATATTGTAGATAGATTTTATTAAATATCATTTGTATTTGCTTACCTTATTGGTGTCTTTAACAACTTATATTTCAAGTTTATTGATACAGCAACTATGTTAGCTCAGTAAAAATTGGAAGCAAATGTCGCATGGAAAGGAAAGGGAAACAGAGCAGTTTGCTACATTTGGCAGCAATAATCTTCCAGGGACACAGATAAACATTCTGAAATTCAGCTGTTTTATAGTTCACACCTACTTTACACATGTCTTCATCCTTATTTGTGCCAGTTGTTAGATCTGTGGCACATTGTATAACCACTAATAACTATTTGGTTTCATTGATTCTCAGCTTCCAACAGAAATAAAGACTATGATTACAAAGAAACTGTCTCACCGTTTGAAAAGAAATGGAGACTACTGCAAAAATAAACTCAGACTTCTTCCAAACCTCCTATACACCACTGCTATTTTATTTAATTTAAACTGGGTAAACTGGTATAAACCTCTTTTCAGGGCTGGCCCAGAAACACTGTGTGGTTAAGTGACTTGCATGAGTGACAGAGAAGATAAATGGAGATGGGAGAATTGAACTCTGAATAAAAGAATGAAGCTTATTAGCAGCTTGCAGCCCTAATCCTTTACACCCCCTGCCCCTTTATAAATGGATCAAAAAGATTATTTATTTACTTATTTATACAGTTTAACTTGAAAGAAATAAAACTAGAAACTGTCACGAACTAATATAAAACAAAAAAGGACAAAAGGTCTGAAAGCTGGAAACTCTTATTATCCACAAATTAAGCACTTTCATCCAGGTACTAAGACTTCTTCAGAATTAACAGCAATAAAATTAACAACCATATAAATCCCCCCTTGACCATGTGACCAATTAAGTATTTAATTCCAACTCTGATCCTAGGTAAATTGTATAATCAAATACAGCATTCTGCCCTATGACAAAATATTGGTCCCCCAAATGAAATTATTTTAAGTACAATTTAAAAAGAAGTAGGAAATAAAAACACCATTAAAACAGACATAAACTAGCAACATATCCTGACAAAACAGTAATTTATAAAATAAACAAAGCCTTGAGCTCTAAGACACTACTAATGGGTACAACATCATTAAGACTAGGGAAAACAGTGGGTTGACATTTAAGCTACAACTTTAACTCTTTAAATTCTAAAAATTCATCTGAGGATCTTCCCTTGAGCCCCATATCAACATGATCAATTACCATAAACTTGAAATAGTGAGTAGGATTACTGTTAATATGTTTAAATAAAGCATTTTTCATCCCTTTTGTTGATACTGTACTGATGTTGGTATATCCGATCCCTCAAAGCTCTTTTTGTTTTCCCAATATAAAATCCTTCAGATTTGTGACACTTCCCCACATAAATGACCTCTTTGCTATCACAATAATATCTACAGGGAAGTTCAGTGGTGCCAAATTGACCGAAGGAAAGCCATGACCTTACAACACATATTTGCACAGCCTACAGTGCCCAGATCTAACCATCTCCCTCTTTAGCAAATTTTTAGTCAATCTCTCCAATAGGGTTTTGAACCTTAAATCTTTCTTATATACTAGAACTGGCTTATTCCCGACCTTCCAGGCCCTGGTATTACTATTTAATTTACATTTTGACCAGATTAGATCTATTATTTTTAAGTACTGGAATATTTTTGCTATTGAACAAGAACACTTAAGGAAGGTCAGAACAATTAATAACACTGTATTCCATGACAAGAACCTCAAGACAGCATGATAAGGTGGATAAAATGGATCAAAAATTAGTTATACTTCATTTTGTGTGTTTTTCATTTATATAAATGTAAGATTGCCTTGTCACATGTGGACATTTAACAAAGATGTTGGGGAAAAAAATTAGTTATACTAACAGTAGATTATGATCCCAAGGAGGAGCCACCTGAAATCTCACCCGCTTTAAATGTAGCAACCCTCCCAAAAACAAATTCATATGAGACTACACTGAAAATAGAGGATCCATGAGTAGACATGCTGAAATGGCAAGCAGATGAACCTTGACTGATCTGTATCATTTTTGTGTGTTTTGATCTGTCTTGTCTGTATCAAAGACCATGTACTTTTCTCCCCATAGACACTGCTCCCCTAGCAAAGTCTGAGGTATTTGTAGTGACTGACTGTGTTGGAGTAAGATGGGAGAATGGGAGACCTGGATTTTGAAAGACATGGTGTCTCCCTATTCATGAACCACAAAACTGCAAAGTGAATTGTCAGGGAATGTAAATGTGGAGACCATGCTAGGATAATAATAATAATAATAATAATAATAATAATAATAATAATAATAATAATAATAATACATGTCCACACCATGACATAAAAACATAAAAAGATGGTGGGAGGGCATGGCTACTGCAGCAGTTATCAAACATCTACTGTTATAGCAAATTTACTTTTAAAACTATACTATGTTCTTCATATGGATCCCAGTTGCAAAAGGTATCATGAGAATCTTAGATGCCATGAGAGAAAACTACTCAGAAATATAGATGTGATAAAAGCAATGTGCAATATTAGAATAGATCAGGATCTGTCATGCACTATCACAAATAATAAACTAAAATATCACCATAGGCAGAAAAAAACTTAGAAGCTATGGAGATAGAAAGGAAAAGTACAAAATAAGCTATTTATTGATGACCCAAAAAGTTTTATAGAGAACTGGGAAACAAGGCAATAGGAAATGAAACACCACTAAAAAAGAAAAATAGTTACATTTTGGAGAAATATCTTTGAAGTTCTTGTGGAACATAACAAAGATGCTAAATGGATAGAAGAGGTAAAAGAAAGAATAAGAAGTTCAAATGTACAGGATTTGAAATGGGACAAAGTAACAGCCAGAGTGATTGAAACAAAGTAAAAAAATCTCCTAATTTGAAAACCTCAGGTCCAGATGCAGTACTTAACTTCTGGCCAAAATTATTAACATCTTTATATGAAGATTTAGACATGAGTAAGAACCGCTTATATGCACACTCTGAAAAGACACAGACCTGGTTAACAACCAGAAAAACAATACTCCTACTTAAGAGCAAACCTGCAAGCTATCCTAAGAACTATAGACCAATTACTTGCCCACGAGCAGCATATACTGGAAGTGCTGCCGACAGAGTTTATAGTCATTTAGAAGAAAATTCAATCATGGCAATAGAGCAAAGGGTGATAAAAGAAAGTCATATAGAGGAAAGGATATTTTTTTGTTAAATGAAGTCATAATGGAAAATTGTAGAAATACAATTGTAAAAAAATTATTTGACAGTATTCCACATTCATGGAAAAAAGAACGCTTAAAAATCTATAAGATACACCCTACACTGATCGATTACATTACAGCGACCATGAAACAGTGGAAAACCACTTTGCAGTTAAGCCATGATAAAGCACAAATTATAATTCCAGGAATAAAAATTCAAAGGGGGATATTCCATTGTGACTGTCTGTCACTGCTGCTCTTTTGTATTACCCTTAACCCATTATGCTGTCTACTTAACAGATTAGGACATGGTTACAAATGGGCTCCCAGAAAACAGTAATGTGTAAAGACATCTCATCTTCTTTGTGTAAATGACTTAAAACTATATAACTGAAAGCACAAATGCAAATAATCAGAATTTTTTCAGTCTTGATAAATGTGCAAAAGCAACTGTTAAAGCAGGAAAGCTGCAGCACTAATAAAACACCAGTTTGGGACAGGAATGTAATATAAAAGAACTTGAGCAAGAGGGAGTGTATAAATATTTGGGAACTGATGAAGGATCAACAACAAAACATGAACTGTTTATTTATTTATTTATTTCATTGAATATTGTGTTAAAGGTAGTACAGCATTTTATTTTTCTGTTTATTTATTTGTTTCATTGAATATTGTGTTAAAGACAGTACTGGATTTAATTTTTATGTTTATTTGTTTCACTGAATATTGTGGCCACTCTGTCTCTCTGCAATAGGAATCTTGGTAGCTTTGGAATTGCCCACCCCTTCCTGTAAATTTGAGTTTGAACACTCCTCCTGAGTCCATCTCATTTGCTCACTCAACCGAGTACAGTGAGATCATATTTTGATTTCAGACACTCCTTCCAGTCTCATCTGTTCAGCTCTATCCCAGCTCTATCCCAGTCTAGTGGCATTAGCTCATTCTACCTAATACAGAGAGAACATTTGAGAAGGCCAAGCCACTTAGGTCCTTAACCTTGAATTATCTTCTGTTTCTCCTTTCTCCCTTTCCACTTTAAAAAAATGCTAAGCTTGTTTCCTGCCTTTCCTGTAACTAGTCTAGTCCAGATACAGATTTGCTGTATCCAGGACTGTTTGTAAGCTTCTGAGCCCCCCAAGCCTTTCTGTGTTGGAGGGAAGCCTTGTAGCAGTGGGAGTGGTAAGCACTAGGTAGCCTATCTACCACAAGAGTGGTTTCTGGTCCAGAAATTGTAGTTTATTAGCCATTTGGGCAGTTTTTCCATCTCTTTCAACTTTCTGGTTTAAAAGCCACATTTGCACTTGTTTCCTGCCTTTCCTGTAACTAGTGTAGTCCAGATACAGATTTGCTGTATCCAGGACTGTTTGTAAGCTTCTGAGCCCCCCAAGCTTTTCTGTGTTTGAGAGAAGCCTTCTAGTTTATCGGTGGGAGTGGTAAGCACTAGGTAGCCTATCTACCACAAGAGTGGTTTCTGGCCCAGAAATTCTAGTTTATTGGCCGTTTGGGCAGTTTTTCCATCTCTTTCAACTTTTTGGTCTAAAAGCCCATATTTCCGCTTGTCTCCTGCCTTTCCTGTAGCTAGTCTAGTCCAGATATAGTTTTGCTGCATCCAGGAATGTTTGTAAGCTTCTGAGCCCCCAAGCCTTTCTGTGTTGAGGGAAGCCTTCTAGTTTATCAATCGGAGTGGTAAGCACTAGGTAGCCTATCTACCACAAGAGGAGTGGTTTCTGGCCCAGAAATTGTAGTTTATTGGCTGTTTGGGCCTTGTTTTCCATCTCTTAAAACTTTTTGGTTTAAAAGCCCACATTTGCACTTATTTCACACCTTTCCTATAACTAGTCTAGTTCAGATACAGATTTGCTGTATCCAGGACTGGTTATAAGCTTCTAAGCCCCACAAGCATTTCTGTGTTGGAGGGAAGCCTTCTAGTCTGGCAGTGGGAGTGGTAAGCACTAGGTAGCCTATCTACCACAAGAGGAGTAGTTTCTGGCCCAGAAATTGTAGTTTATTGGCCGTTTGGGCAGATTTTTTCCATCTCTTTCAACCTTCTGGTCTAAAAGCCTACATTTGTGCCTGTTTCCTGCCTTTCCTATAACTCATGTAGTCCAGATACAGATTGCTGTATCCAGGACTGTTTGTAAGCTTCTGAGAGGTGCCAAAGTCTGCTCTTCAAATTTTCCCTTAGATCTGCTAGTTCTCTCCTCTCCTGCACTTTTTCTAGCTTATTAGACTAGCACTTTACCATACCAGACTTCTTGTAGCAATTATTGCAGCACACAAAAGTGCTACCAGCACTAAATGTTCTACAAGGAATCAGCTCCAGTACTTATTATCAATGTAGACCCCCTCCAGGCATATCTAAAGTTCAGTTTTCTGTGCTTTCTCCTATTAACCTGGTGAAATTGGGCATCCTGAGGCAATGTAGCAACTGCCTCATGTACACTGACAACCCTCTTCTCTTACCTCCCAACACTCAGACTTGCGAGAGATGCACTTACATATCTAAACTGGAAGCCACACACTCTCCAGCCAAGACCAGAATAGCTGGTCAAGAGGAGAAGGTCAGCACTTGAACCACACCATATGGAACACATAGTCCTCCAGAACACACACACCAGCATTGCCTTCACATAAAAACACAAACCACATACCCACATTTGCGGAGGTTCTCAATAAACATTTATCCAAACAGCAGAGACCTCTAAGGCAGAAACTCACTTGACCACCACAACACAACACTAATCACAAGACACATAACTCTCCTAAACAGTGTGCCACTCAACCAAAGACCCTAAGGCAAAACAGCATGTCCATCACACTAGTTGTAGGTGACTCGATAGTGAAGCACACTGATGTCCCACTCACTAGGTTGAATAAGGAAAAAGTAACAGTCAGCTGCCTGTCGGGTGGCAGGCTCTGCCACATAATGCCTACACTCAGGTCCATCAACAACAGGTACAAATATGACTCTGTCATTGTACATGTGGGTGTTAATGACCTGAGATGTACCTCCCTGGACTACATGAAAGGAGACATGGAGGAGCTCTCAGATTATGTGGCCTAGGCGGGTATGGCCCTAGCCCTGAGCAGCATTCTACCATCACCCAGAATTATACCACAATACAAGCAGAACATGATTGATTTGAAGAATTGGCTAAGTTTCTGGTGTCATTCTAAAGGGATCCAGTATCTGTCTGCCTGGGATGACATGATTGACAAACCTCGATGCCTTGTCAGAGATGGCCTGCATCTGTCACCCCAGGGCTTCCAGATACTGGCCAAGGCTCTTGTCATCCCTATAGTGCCTTTTTTAGGTGGTACACCAAAGAACAGATTACCACTGTAACAACTACAAATAAATCCAATCTGAGGGTCATGCTGCTCAACGCTAGAAGCCTAAATCTCAAAATTCACTCACTCAAAGCACTCCTTAAAATGGATAACATCGACATTTGTGCTGTAACAGAGACCTGGTTCAAGGCAGCAGAAAGCACCCCTGCACTACCAGGCTATAACTCATTCCACACCTTTCGGCCCCAGAACTTGGACTTAAGCTCCAAAGGCAGTGGTGTTTCCATATTCATAAAGGATGAACACACCTCCAGACTGGTAGCCCAACATAATGCATCAGAGATACTTCAGGTGCAGCTAAAATTGGGTAAGACAGCGATTCAGATTGCAGCCTGTTATAGGTCCCCAACCATGTCCCAAGACTCACACTCCACATTCCTAAGCACCCTGGAGAATATTAGGGTCCAACCTAACACTCTTATACTGGGCGACTTCAAATACCCCTCCATTAACTGGGAAAACTACTCATTTACCAATACACTTGCCCAACATTTTCTGGAATTCATTAATTCCAATGCCCTGGACCAGCTCGTTCTTACCGCCACTAGAGGAAGCAACATCCTTTACCAGGTCATTACTAACATGGGTGACCACTGACCTACACCAATAGTCAACTCCTCTCTGGTTAGATCCGACCACAAACTAATCACCTTGGAAATCTACAACCCACCCCGAGCAAAGGTAATCACCATGAAAAACTTCTCCAAAGCTAACTTTGGGCTCCTAAAAACAGAGGTGGCTAACTTCACGGCACTCATGCAAATGGAGAATAGCTGCATGACTGCTGATTCATACATCAGTGCACTGTACAAACACGTACACAAATGCATGGATCTCACCATACCCAACAGAACCAAGATGCTCTCCTCCAAAAAGGAAGCCAATCTGTAGGTCCCCTGCCATACACAAACTCTACAATAGAAGGAGGAAACTGATGCAGAATAAGTTGAAGTCCCAAGATTGGAAAAACTCCCTTATCAGCCTCAACAAAAAGTTGAGCTCTCTCATCAAATCCTCTAAAGCTAGCTATGAAAACAGAATTGCAGCAGATAGTAAAGACAACCACAATGCCTTCTATAGTTATGTAAAGAATCTCCACTGCAATACTCAGATTTGCTCTGAGCTACTGCACAATGGTACCTCCTATACAGAGCCAACAGATATTGCCAATATACTGGATGACAGATTCAGTGCCAACTTTACCCCTCCCCCCCAAAAGGACCAATCACAATACCAGTAAATTGCCAGGCACCCAGTATTACTGCTGCTCAGGTTAAAACAGCACTGTCCAAGGCCAAGAATACAGCTTCTATGGGACATGACAATATCCCTGAACTACAGAGTGAACTGGTACCTCACCTGTGTGCCCTGTTCAATCTCAACCTCTCCTCATTCTTTGTCCCTCCTGAATGGCGCACTGCTATAGTAATCCCTCTCCACAAAGGAGGAGTGACTACAGACCCTGGGAGCTATTGCTCCATTAACCTGACAAGTCAGCTATGCAAAGCTATGGAACGCATCATCATGGACCTAATAAATAAGGATATAGGTAATCTTCAATCTCTGGATCCCACACAGTTTGGTTTTGTGAAGGGTAGATCATGCCTGCTCAACTTGGTCGACTTTTTTCAGTCAGTCACCAGGGCTGTGGATGAATGCAAGGTGGTTCATACAGCCTACCTTTATCTGTCCAAGGCCTTTGATACCATCCCCTACTCAGGAAACACAGAAAAACTCACTAAGCTAGGCATTAACCCCTATATCACTAGATGGGTTTCAAACTGGCTCACAGATAGAACCCACAGTGTGAAAGTAGCTGACTCCAAGTCAGACTGCTGACCAGTCACGAGTGGAGCCCCACAAGAATCAGCCTTGGGTCTTCTCCTGTTTGGTATATACTTCTCAGAAGTCCAGGCCAACATGAATGGACTCTGGCTGACAAAGTTCACAGATGATTGCAAGTTGGGAGCCATTATTAACTCCCCAAGTGATGGTGACATCCTACAGAAAGGCCTCACTGAGACCAGTGACTGGTGTCAGAACATGATGGCCTTAAGTTCAATGCCAAAAAATGTGTCGTAATTCCCAGTGGAAAAAAAACAGTTCCCATGAATACCATAGATGGTATTCCACTGAACACAGAAGGCATTATAAGAGATCTGCGAACACAGGTTGACAGCAACCTCTCTTTTGACCACCACATTGCCACTGTGGTCAGAAAGTCCTTCTATGTGCCACATCTCATTACTAAGGGTTTTGCATCCAGGAAGAAAGAGGTCATTGTCTCCCTGTACTCTTCCCTCATTAGGCCAATCATCAAGTACAATGCCCCATTTGGCATGTACCTCACTAGACACCTGCAACAACTGGAGAGGCTGCAAAAGTACCTCACAAAGAGGATCCTAGGCCTTAAACAATTGTCCTATATGGACAGACTCAAAAAACTCCAACTATTCTCTGTCTCATATCACCAACTTAGAAGCGATCTCTGCTTGACTTACAAAGCCATGTCTGACCCAGCTCTGTTACAAAATGCTACATCTAAAAAAATCCCAATCCCTTCACACCACACACTCCAGAAACCTCAACCTCATTTCCACAATCAACAGAATGTGCTGGAGGGACAGGTTCATAACCCAGAGACTACCCATGCTATGGAATGGACTTCCCATACATGTCAAACAGAGCATCCCACTGGCCTCTTCAAGAGAAATCTTGATGAGTGGATAGGAAATAGAAAATTCACCCTGGGGATCACTCCAGTGGCGCTACTCAACAGTGGCACTGGGAACTAAGGTCAGGTGGTACAATGCCAGGATAATCCTATGGGCTAGGCTTGTAAAGGCTCCAGGGCCATTAGCCTAGTACACACCTATCAACCTATGAACAGATGTGAATAAAACTTAGTGTGGAATATTTTATAAGACTTATATATTAATACTGTAAACAGCACAAAGTCCAAGCTATAAACCAATTTGCTCTTCCTGTCCGAACTTACAGTTTTGGAGTGACTGACTGGCCCCAAAAGGTATTGGATAGGTTAGACAGGAAAACAAGAAGGATGTATCATACTCATCAAATGAAATATAAAAATCAGTGCATACCAAGATTATATATTACCCATTCTGAAGGAGGTATGGGCCTCCTTAAAATTGATTACATCTATAAATCTGCAATCTTGGCACAAGTTTGAAAGTGAAGTGGCTGTATTGATATGTGGTTGCTGGACAGGGTTGGAATTCGTTTCTGGGAAATCCTTGGTTAGAGGTGCTATACTGTCTCTGAAATAAGAGTTGAATTCACTTGCAGTATAAAGGGATGAGTTACAGGGAAAGGTTTTAGGGTTGAATTTTTTTGCCAGAATGCAAGACTTTACTAATGGCTGATCAGAATTTGTAGGGTTGTATTTACTATTGTTATGAATGTTGTTACAGTATAGTTTTTTGTCTTCATTTAATTGTTTTGTAGTACAGTTGTAGAGCATTCTGAAGTTTTCAAGATATTGTGATATTTTGTATTTTTGCTACTCTTTCCACACTTTTTCCTCTATCCTGAATTAGCATTCTATTCTTTATGGATAGCAAAATTGCATTATTTGTTTTTTAGTCTCTTCCTTCCAGGAGGTAGAAGAGTATTTATGATATTTAGGAAAGTTGTTCTGAATTAATTTACAGCATCATCTAAGGGGGGTTAAGATGTTTCAGTTCGTAGATGATAGGTTAATAATGAATGTTTCTGGGTTAAACTTGGACAGATTGTGTGCTGTTTTATAAACATGCTGTTTATGTGGATGCTTCAGATATCTGGTGGCATAGAATGAGATATATTTACTGAGAGAGTCTGATATTGAGCCTATGGGGGTGAATTTATAAATGTCTGAAAGTAGGATCCAGTCCAGTAAGGAGGTTGATGGCTTGCTGTAATGTGTGAGGCTATTAATTAGCTGTGTGAAACCTTGTAAGTTCATGCTGGATGTAGGGAAGGTAAGAGTTTATGCCCAACCAGTTGATATTAGCACCACCTTGCAGTTTCAACTAGTGATATTAACAACCAATTGATATTAACATCACCTAGCAGTATTACTTCTTGTGGAATTGTTATGGGTCTCCAATGTAGTATGTGTTCCAGTGTTGCTGTATTATTGACAGGAGGGATGTAAAGGACAATAATACATATTTGTTTATATTGGTTTATTTTCAGAAAAGTAGTTATGACATTACAGTATTATGAGCATGGTAAGGAAGCCCCATCATGAAAGGCTGAATGTATAATGACATGAAACTGTTCAAAAGGTTTGCAAGGACCTACCTTTGATTCAAATGTAATTAAAGAGCTTAAACAAAAATAAGTAATTTGTTGGTATCAAATACTCAATGGCAACACATTACTCACACTAGATCCAATCAGAAGGAAATTTGAGTTAGATGATAAATTGTGGCTACCAATACAACAAACAAGACAGTACATCACAAATAAGCTGGAATTGATGACACCGACTTTTAAAAATAATATTCCTAAGTTCATAGATCTTTTGATACTTTTAATAAATAATACTTATAAAGGACAAGGATATCTATCCAAAATTCATAAGACACTTAAAGAAACAAAAAACTATACCAATAATAGTTATTGGAATTATTATAATCAGGTTAATCAAAAGGATCCTGATAAAAGTAAAAAATAAATAAATGATCCTTTTATCACCAAACCTTACTACCAAATAAGTTCAGTGGAAACTGTATGCATGTAATTTCCTACACAGATCCTTTCTAACCCCTCATAGATTAGAACTAATATATAAGAAACATATTGATTATTATTGATTTAAAATGCATACAAAAGTAGATTGGGAACATATGTTTTTTGATTGTCATTCACTGAATAAATATTGGTTTGAAATTAATTATTTACAGTTTTTAATGATACTTTTCAGTTAACCAAATCATTAGTTTTGTTTAATGTACCCATACCACAATGTGTCCCAAAAGCAAAATATCCTTTACTGTGGACATTGCTTGCCATTGCACAAAAAGCCATATCAGCTTATTGGAAGAATAAAGCACCACCATCTTTTCAAGAATTCAAGAAAATTGCAGCCTTCATGTCCCAAATGGAAGTAGCAACCATAAAGAAAAGAACTGATAAGACAACATCATACATCACTTATTGGCAGAAAGTTGACGAAATATTGGACAAAACAAATTAAACTGATAAGTCAGCACAGCATCTTAATACAAATTGCATATTGTATATGAAAATGTGATATTATAGATTGTATACTTAGGCAATTGCATATAGTTTCTTTTGTAAATACTTGACTAGTTAATTATATTATAATATTTTTGTGTTTCACTATTTATGGTTCAATCTATCTGAAGATATAAAAAAGTAATAAAAATCTCTCTGAGTAAAAAAAGGTTTGCAAGAACTGTGCACAAAATCTTATGGCTGATGATATGCGGGAGCATTATTTTCTGATCGTATTCTTTGATCATAGCTATGCATCTGCACATTCTTAATCTTGTTTATGGTTTGGCTAAGGGTGTTGTTTAAAGCTCTTAAGTTTGTTGTACATGGTAGGCACAGATAGTTCTTTGAATGTTTAATGCAACTCTGCCCTTGCTTGGTTTATTACATCTTTGCAAGTTCTTACTCGGTGAAGATACATGACTTGTTTTGACTATGGTAGGTCAATTATGACCACGTAACCGTTACTTTAGGAGCCACCTTAAAAAGGCAGGTGTGTGCATTACAAGAGCTCTGACTGGCTTGCTAATGAGTAATGCTTTAGAACTATAACGGATTTTATCAATGGATTTTATGAATGGGTTTTGCACTTTTTGAATAATGACAAGTTACTTTTGAATAATGACATGTTACGTCTCTGGTCTTCGAGGCCTGATTATCTATTTATGGAAGCCATGTTTTTAACTTCCACAGTTTTGCTACTTGCTGTACTACTTGTTTGTTTGATGAATAATAATACAGATTTACAGCATGTGTTTGCACCTGGATACTGCCAGTGTTTGTTATGATATGTATATACATATATATCTTATGAATAGATTCCACAATCCTGAATGATGCATTTGCTTCTCAATCTAGTTATTTTTATAAGATAATATATTCTTTAGACTATATAGTCCATTCCTTGTTGTTTTATTCAGTCAGACAAGTGATACCATAGGTCCACAAAATGTCCTTATTATCAGATATTGCAAATTACTTTTTTTATCATCCTACAATGATATTTTATCTATGATTAGCTTTATTAATGAATAATTTGATTTTTTTAATTAATTTCTTAAGTGGTTTTATGCTATTGAGATTTTATATGTCATTAAGATTTCACGTCTTTATGTCCATTTTTTAGACACTCCCTGTCAATGGAAATATTGTAATTATGTTCTGCACCTATTCTGAATGGTTGTTTCATATCACATCATCTTACCCCCACCCCCCCCAGTAAGGAAACCTCCATAAAAAACTTCTCCAAAGCCAACTTCATGTTACTCAAGTCAGAAGTTACAAACTTCATGACACCCATGCAGACGGGAATTGAAAGTTCGACTGCTGAGTGCTACACTAAAGCACTGTACAAGCACATCCACTCACACATGAATTGTGCCATCCCAAATAGAACCAAGATGCTCTCCTCCAAAAAAAAGGAAGCCAATCTGGTGGTCCCCTGCCATAAACAAATTTTATCAACAAAAGGAAGAAACTGTTGCAGAAAAGAGGAAAATCCCAGGATGCAAAAAACTCCCTTACCAGCCTCAGTAAGAAGCTGAGATCCCTCATAAAATCCTCCAAAGCTAGTTACGAAAATAAAATTGCCAAAGATTCCAAAGACAACCACAAGGCATTCTATAACTATGTCAAGAATCTAAATGGCAATGCTCAGATCTGCTCTGAGCTACAACAGAATGGCATTAAATATACTGATCCCAAAGATATTGCCAATATCCTGGCAGATAGATTCAGTGCCAACTTAACCCCCCCTCTCACCCCCTAAATGGCCCATCTCAATACCAGAAGATTGCCAAATTCCGGTAATAACGGCCACGCAGGTAAAAAATGCACTCTCCAAAGCTAAGAATACAGCATCCATGGGACCAGATGACATCCCGGGCTGTATACTACATGAACTACAAAATGAACTGGCACCTCACCTAAGTGTCATGTTTAATCATACTCTCACCTCAGGCTTCATGCCCACTGAGTGGCGCACAGCTACAGTTATCCCACTCCACAAGGGGGGATCCACCTTGGCTCCCGGAAAATACTACCCCATCAGTCTGATGAGCCTGATCTGCAAGGCCATTGAACGTATTATCATGGAACTTATAAACAAAGACATTGGCAACCTTAAAA
The DNA here is from genome assembly GCF_019279795.1 of Protopterus annectens. NCBI lineage: Eukaryota > Metazoa > Chordata > Ceratodontiformes > Protopteridae > Protopterus > Protopterus annectens. The sequence continues at coordinate 750,311,498 of NC_056731.1, forward strand.
CACTGGACCCCACCCAGTTTGGGTTTGTGAAGGGCTGATCTTGTGTCCTGAACCTGATTGACTTCTTTGAATCAGTCCCCAGAGCCGTTGATGAGGGTAAGGCAGTCCACACAGCCTATCTGGACCTTGCCAAGGCCTTTGACACCATCCCCCACTCTGGAATCATAGATAAACTTACTAAGCTGCACATTAATCCCTACGTCACTCGATGGATTGCCAACTGGCTTACTGACAGAACCCCCACTGTAAAAGTAGCTGACTCCAAATCCAGCTCCAGACAAGTGACAAGTGGAGTACCTCAGGGTTCAGTCCTGGGACCTCTCTTGTTTGGCATCTACTTCTCTGAAGTACAGGCCAACACTAAGGGACTCTGGCTAACAAAGTTCGCAGATGACTGCAAACTGGGAGCCATTACTGAATCCCCAAACGATGTTGATACTCTACAAAAGGGCCTTACAGAAACAGATGCTTGGTGCCAGAGCCATGAGCTCAAGCTCAATGCCAAGAAATGTATAGCTACCCCCTTTGGGAAAAAACATGTACCATGAATTACCACATAGGTGCAGTACACTAAACACCGACAGTGTGATAAGAGACTTAGGGACACAGGTGTACAGTGGTCTCATCTTCAATAACCACATCGCCACAACAGTCAGGAAATCCTTCTATGTGGTGCACCTCATCACTAAGGGCTTTTCATCCAGAAAAAAGGAGGTCATTGTCCCACTGTACTCATCCCTCATTAGACCCATTATAGAATACAACGCCCCATTTGGTATGTACCTCTCAAGACATCTGCAACAACTGGAAAGGACGCAGAAATACCTCACTAAAAGGATCACAGGCCTAAAGCAGATGCACTCTGCTGACCACCTTAAAAAACACCAGCTATACTCTGTTGCATATCGCCTACTCTGAGGCGATCTCTGCTTAACATACAAGGCCATGTCAAACCCAGAGCTGTTGGATATGCTACACTTAAAGAAATCCCAGTCCCTCAGAGCCACACACTCCAGGGATCTAAACTTTGTCATCACAATAAACAAACCATGCTGGAGGGATAGGCTTCTGACCCAGAGACTCCCCAGACTCCGGAATAGACTGCCCATACATGTCAAGCAGAGCACCTCATTGGCCCTGTTCCAAAGGAACCTTGATGATTGGATGGGAGAAAGGAAATTCACCCCAGGGGTCACATCTGTCACCCTGCTAGACAGGGGTACAGAGAAGTAAATAGTGTGGGAAGAAATAGCCAGAGAATTGTTATGGCTAGGCTTGTATAGGCCCTAGGGTCAATAGCCTAGTACCAACCTATGAACCTATGAACCTATGAACGTGGTTTACATTTTATGAATGAATGACTATCATTTTTTGTGGGTGGGCACCACTCTTTCATTGTGATTGATTACTTAGTTTTTAAATTGGCATTTTTACTAGAGTTACAACAATGATTTGAAGAAGGGCATAGTTATTGCCTGAAAGCGCTTATCTGTTGTTGATTAAGTTTTTTTCCATTCGGCTGTCACAGCCTTGGCACTTTTTTGTTTTGTTTGTTTCATACAATTAAGTACTAAGCCCTTGTGACTGTATCCCTAGTTTTGTTATATTTGGATATTTTTCTTCATATATACATAAAACTTTAGCAGGGGGTATGGGGATGCTGGTTGTCTTGACCTCTGAAAAAAAAATAGTTTTTTCTTTTTCTTTGTAATTTTTTGATCAGGTGGTGATCAACCATTTGAGTTTGATCATCTGCCATTTAATATTTTTTTCAGTTTATGAATATGCATCTATACATACACAGATATGTTGCGCAATCTCATAGTTAGTATATATAATTAGCACTGGGTGTGGGTGAAACAGTCCACCTGCAAAAAACAATGTTTTTGCTGTTTTCCAGTTTAAATTTTGCACACACCAGTGTTTGCGACTTGTAAAATGGAAACAGAGAGAATTGGAACTTCTGTGAAGATTGTTTTTGGTTTTCTTTTCCCACTCTGCTTTGTCACATCTCATGTCTGCTGTTACATAGGATGCACTTTTAATGGAACCATACAGGATAATAGCATCTTCTTGTCTGCAACCATAAGAATGTAAATAATACTCTGCAGCATTCCCTGACAAAGAAATAAAGGGGCTGCATCTACCAATATATACGACATGCAGAGAAGCACCTTCAGAACATCATCAATCCAAAGAGAGGTTTTGCACGTAGGGCAGATGCAAAAGGCCAATAAAGTAAGCAAAGTCAAAAAAGAGGCCGGCACCAAGAATGATAACTCGGTTTATTCTGAGTGTAAAAAATCAGATTGATTTTTTACACTCAGAATAAACCAAGTTATCATTCTTGGTGCTGGCCTCCTTTTTGACCTTCAGAACATAACTGTAATATATCTTAACACAGCTGGCCTGCAGTCTGCATTTTACATTATACTATGTCTTGTCTGATGGCAGGGGAATATACATGCCTGATCACATTGTTTTTTATGTTAATGTAACATTCTAACTCTGCTCAATTCCCTTATTCCTCTTCATCCTTCCTCTAATAGTCCTATATTCTTCTGATTGCCTTGGTTGATTCCCTCTCCAGTAGCCATTCTGGTAGCCTGTTGCCTGTGTCCTAAGCCCCTTCTGTACAGAAATACTTTCACAGATTCAGACAGTCTGTGATCCCTGCATTCTGCTATTGGTGCCTCCTCAGCCGCCTTCCCCCTATTTTTCCTGTTTTGGGTAACTTATTTTTGTTGTCCTAGTCTGATGTTGTGCACCTATATCATTTTCCCCCGTCCCTTCTGAACCCTGGTGAAAAAAGGTCCATTTCATCTCATCTGTGGTCATACCCTTACCTTACTCCACCCCATAACCATCATATTTTTATTTTCTCTGGATTCCTTCTAGCACCCTAAGACCATTACTATTTTGCATGTAGAGTCTAGTCCCCTGAGCATATACCCTAGCATTCTACGTTCTACTGCATGAGTCCGGCCGTGATGATCTTGTCCTGTTAAAGTAAACATGTCTTTTCCTGCTCTGCTTCCTTTGATCCACATTCCAGTTCATGCGTCTTAAAAACATATTGTGGCTCAAGCTAACCCGCAAATGCCTTAAAAAGGAATAATCCCTGTGGTATTTCCAGTGTTTCCATCTGTTATCCCTGCAAGTTGTCTTTGTAACCTTTTCTGCTATACCCATCAACTATACTGCAGTTCAGTTCCTCAAGTTTTAACAGTATGAGCAGCAAGTGCAGTTTTTATTGCAACTGTCTGTGTGTGCAACCAAGTCTGAGGCCTTGATAATGTCCAAATAGACTATGCCTTCTAGTACTCTACTGTTAAAGTCTCCTGTAACCCAGTCATAAAACTGTATCAAGTTGTCATCAGTCTATGTTTATCATTGTGCTGGAGATTGCTGTCCTTTAGGAAAACAGGCAACCATTTCATTAGGATATTTTCATGGATTTCCTTGCCTTCACTACTAGGCTAACTCCAGATCGTACCTCTTCTCTTCCTCTTCCCTTGTACAAGGGTACCACTCCTCTTGACATAATCGTTAAGGTGTTTACCTCACAGACACAAGGTTATTTCTTAAACTTCATGCACTTCTGATCATACCTCTCAACCTCTTAGTGATGAATTCTGGCCAAAGCAATCAATAATGGGGAAACAAAGGCCAGAAATCAGGGGCAAGTGTTAAATATCTCTGTTATAAACTTAGAAAGTTGATAGAGTAACATGTTTTAGTTTAGCAAGCATTTTCTGAAGGACGTGAAGTCTGAAACTCAAATGCTTGTTATTTAGTGACTTTAATCCTCAGTATATTGCCAGAAAACCACAAATGTTATGAGAAGTAGACCAAATATAGGATGCCAAAATCTGGACCATCTGTTAAATTCCAGGCAGTTGAGAGGTATGCTTTTCCACTAGGCAGTGATTTGTTGAATGTGTACCTTACTGTAAATGTCAGCAGACTGTACCTTTCTGTGATGTGTGATAAGTCACTCAATGATTATGGAATTATTATTATTATTATTATTATTATTATTATTATTATGCTCTGCACATCCTATGTAATACTCACCTGAAATAAACTAAAATATGTTTGATTAAACTACTATAAAACTATATCATGCAGTAACATTACCAGTGAATGTGCTTTTTGCATCATGTCTTGCTCTTAATATATGTAATGGTCACAACCATTATGATGCAGGTATAAAGTCTAAAATATAAAATTAAGGTTTATGTAAACTTAGATGCCATTTCTTTAACAATATGATTGTCCCTTTCAGTTGTATGTCTCTGCATTACAAATGATGGACATACCATAGGTATGCCTGTAGGACACTTGCCATAGAGATCTTGCTAGTGGTCTAAGTGTCTACTTTCTGTGTGCCTCCAGGGAACAGAGCTGCCCCTTACATCCCTTAAAATGACCCATCTCTACCATAGAAAGTTGACAAAGACCACTTGCACCCAAGAAGCCCTACAATGACTTTGCACAATGCACCAATATGTTACAGTCTGGTCTTGGTCTATTTATCCCTGTTTGAAGATCCAGTGTACTTTAAAAGGTTTGCAAGGACTGTACACAAAATCTTATGGTTGGGATGTACTTCTGGACAATGGTCTTGTGTATTTTTGGTTGAATGTTAACTGTCTACACCCTGTTGATTTTCAAGGCATGTTCCTGGATTTAAAATTCTGTCAGGAGGATATATGTCTACTCCAGAAGGTTTAAAATAGCTCAGTGTGAAAAAATATCTTATGTTGTAAGAAATTTAGTAGTACTGCTTAGTTAGTCTCAGGACTTGTATAGATGAGTCAATAAGCCATCTTATTTAATGTGAAATCAGACCCCTCATGTAATATATTATTCTACACCGGTTTTGGTTGAACATGGTTGCTCATTCATGATGTAATTGGTGTTTGTCTTTCTCTTCTTCTCCTCTTGCCCATATGAGGAGATACATAGTTTTATCTCATATCATACCATGATACTTTTATTTTTATAGCTGTCAGCATCACTTGAGTTTTTGTTCTACCAATAGTATATGTTTTAGCTATAGAAATGGAATTTATATGCATGCTGCTATATGGAAGCTTCAGCATCTGTAGTTACAAATCTATATGCATTGGTTCTTTTTATCTGTACATTTTGCTCCTTGTAGATCGGGTGCAACATACTGTATATTTTGGTTCTGTTTTTTTATATACATTGATGAAATGTAGGAGCATTATTTTCTGATCGTATTCTTTGATCGCAGCTATCTATCTGCACATTCTTAATCTTTTTATGGTTTGGCTAAGGGTGTTGTTTAAAGCTCTTAAGATTGTTGTACATGGTAGGTACACATAGTTCTTTGAATATTTAATGCAACTCTGCCTTTGGTTCATTTATTACATCTTTGCAAGTTCTTACTCGGTGAAGATACATGACTTGTTTTGACTATGGTAGGTCAGTTGTGACCACATTACCTTAAGGTCCACCTTCAAAAGGCGGGCGTGTGCATTACAAGAGCTCTGATTGGCTTGCTAATGAGTGATACTTTAGAACAATAATGAATTTTATCAATGGATTTTATGAATGGGTTTTGCACTTTTTGAGTAATGACAAGTTACTTTTGAATAATGACATGTTACGTCTCTGGTCTTCGAGGCCTGGTTATCTATTTATGGAAGCCATGTTTTTAACTTCCACAGTTTTTCTCCTTGCTGTTCTATATGTTTGTTTGATGAATGATAATATAGATTTACAAAATGTGTTTGTAATTGGATACTGCAAGTGTTTATTATGCTATGTATATATATATATATATATATATATATATATATATATATATATATATATATATATATATATATATATATATCTTATGAATAGATTCCACAATCCTGAATGATGCATTTGCTTCTCAATCTAGTTATTTTTATAAGTTAATATATTCTTTAGACAATATAGTCCATTCCTTGTTGTTTTATTCAGTCAGACAAGTGATACCGTAGGTCAACAGAATCTCCTTATTATCGGATATTGCAAATTACTTTTTTAATCATCCTACAATGATATTTCATCTCACTTTTTTCTAGGTGTTTCTCCATAGGACATTACATTTGTTAGCCTTTGTATTTTCTTTTGTGACAGCAAGATGTATAGAAATAATTTATATAGTCTTTTGGCCAAAGTTGTTTTACATCTATGATTATCTTTATTAATGAATAATTTGATTTTTAATCATTTCCTAAGTGGTTTTATGCTACTGAGATTTTATATGTCATTAAGATTTCACGTTTTTATGACCATTTTTTAGACACTCCCTGTCACTGGGAATATTGGAATTGTGTTCTGCACCTATTCTGACTGGTTGTTTCATATCACATGGTTTACATTTTATGAATGAATGGCCTCCATTTTTGTGGGTGGGCACTGTTCTTTCATTGTGATTGATTACTTAGTTTTTAAATTGGCATTTGTACTAGAGTTGCAAACATTATATGAAGAAGGGTGTAGTTATTGTCCGAAAGCACTTTTCTGTTGTTATAATAAAGTTTATTTCCTTTCAGCTGTGGCAGCCTTGTCACTTTTTTGTTTTGTTTCATACATTTAAGTACTTAGCCCTGGTGACTGTATCCCTAGCTTTGTTACATTTGGATATTTTTTTTCATATATGTAAAACATTAGCAGGGGGTATGGGGATGCTGGCTGGCTTGACCCCTGCAAAAAAAAAATGTTTAATTTTTTTTTCTTTATAATTTTTTCTGCTAGAGAAATAAAGGGGCTGCATCTACCAATATATATGGCATGCACAGAAAGCACCTTCAGAACATAATTGTAATGTATCTTAACACAGCTGGCCTGTAGTCTGCACTCTACATTATGCTATGTCTTGTGTGATGGCAGAGGAATATACATGCCTGATCACATTGTTTTTTATGTTAATGTAACATTCTAACTCTACTCAATTCCCTTATTCCTCTTCACCCTCTCTCTACTAGTCCTATATTCTTCTGATTGCCTTGGTTGAGTCTCTCTCCAGTAGCCATTCTGGTAGCCTGTTGCCTGGGTCCCTAGCCCCTTCTGTGCAGAAATAGTTCCACAGATCCAGACAGTCAGTGATCCCTGCATTCTACTACTGGTGCCTCCCCATCCTCCTTCCCTTACCCTTCCTGTTGTGGGTAACTCATTTTTTATTGTCCTAGTCTGATCTTGTGCACCTATATAATTTTCCCTGTCCTTTCTGGACCCTGGTGAAAAAGGTCCATTTCATCTAATCTGTGATCATACCCTTACCTTCCTCCACCCCATAACCTTCATATTTTTATTTCCTCTGGATTCTTTCTGGCAGCCTAAGGCCATTACTATTTTGCATGTAGAGTCTAGTCCCCTGAGCATATACCCTAGCATTCTACGTTCTACTGCATGAGTCTGGCCGTGATGATCTTGTCCTGTTAAAGTAAACATGTCTTTTCCTGCTCTGCTTCCTTAGATCTACTTTCCAGCTCATACATCTTAAAAAAGATATTGTGGCTCAAGCTAACCCGCAAATGCCTTAAACAGGAGTAATCTCTGTGGTATTTCCAGTGTTTCCATCTGTTATCCCTGCAAGTTGTCTTTGTAACCCTTTCTGCTATACCCATCAACTATACTGCAGTTCAGTTCCTCAAGTCTTAACAGTATGAGCAGCAAGTGTAGTTTTTATTGCAACTGCCTGTGTGTGTAACCAAGTCTGAGGCCTTGATAACGTCCAAATAGACCATCCCCGGGATTCATGAAGCTTGGCGCAAGGACAGTTTTAGCCTTGCACTGAGCATCCTCCTTAGAGATGGTGCAGCAGCACCATATGAATATTTATGAGGGTGGGCTGCTGCACCCTCTACATGCAGAGAAAACATGTGCGAGTGCAGGGGGCATGTTTAAGTGTGGCACAGAAGCTTAAACATGCCCCCACTGTCGCACAACCTACAATGCTTACTATTAGAGCCCGCCTCTAATAGTAAGCAATTAATTCAGTGTCCGTGGATGCTGAAATGTATGCAAAGCATACAAGAGTGTCCACGAACACTGAAATAAAATCAAAGTAGTAAACACACAAGCACATAGTGGAATGCTGAGCCCCTGTCCTTAGAACTATTACATTTAAATGTCATGTGTCCCTATTTTACATTTGTATTGCTTTGTTACTGAAAGTGTAAGCGAAGCACAGAGTGTTTGCGCGTCACTGCACTTTGCTTAGTGCAGCTTACATGTCAAAATCATCCAAATAGAAAAAAACATGGAGAATCAATGTTAATGTCAATAGTGTAGTGGTTAGAGCATCTGCTTAACGCATAAGCATTTACGGTTTGATTCCCACTACAACACATATCATTTTCCATGTGTATATGAACATATTTTTACATCTTTTTGCTGTATAACCTACATAATAACATGTAAATGTGAACTGGAGTACTGCATTAAATGTTTAATTTCATTTAATTAAAGTGGTAGTTCATAATGAATAAGGCACTAGTAAGCAGATGTAAGTGCAAATAAGCAGTAGTAAACATATATAAGTACTAGTAAGCATGTTTAAGTGCATTTGTGTGGGTGTAAGCAGTGCCTACACACATTAAGCATAGTAGAAGCTAACTGAATTTAAGAAACTGTAATCGAAAGTTAGCACAGCTTACCGTCACGCAAACCCGCTCACAACTGCTTAAAAGTGCTTTAATCACTCTGTATCCAATGGCCCATATTCTGTCCAGCAACAAAATAAATGGCCTCTGCAAAGGTCAAACCCAGACACCTACACACCACAGCCAATGCAATTTACCACTAAGCCATGGCAGATATACATAAATGTGATGTTATCACAAACATATTATCCAGCACAGTCATGCAACAGGATATAAAATGTTTATAATTATGTAGATGTATGTGCATGTGTATGTACAGTTATAATATATATATATATATATATATATATATATATATGTATATGAAGAATGAATGTCGTGACAATAAAGCATACAAAAAGAATGAGAAAGAAAACAACTGCAACCCCAGTATTATTTAGTGCTGTCATCTTATGTCATATCAAGCTGGGTAGGGGTGAGCAAATCACTGCTACTCAAACCACAGGCAAGATACTACCAGTGGGAGTAACATTGTCAATCTGCTAAGTCTGCTTTACAATTACAGGGAAGTCCCTGCTGGGCCTACCCCAAAATTGCTAGGATATTTGGACTTCCGACCATTACACAAGAAAGGGCAGGTATGTTCAAGGACTAAATGGTGGGAGAGCCTGATGATACATGGGTAGGGATAACATACGTGTAGGGTCCCTAACGCTGGGGAGAGGGCAATGTGTAGAGGTGTATTATAGCAGTGATAGCAACTGGGAAATGGATGGTTTGTGTGTATGTTGAACTCGGGTGGGGTGGAGGAACCATGGGTATGAAATTATGGATCCAGGCATGTCAGGGTTGGATGGTATGGTTCTAATTGGACCACCTCGTGGAGGTCAGTGAGTTCATTATAAGTATATATGCATACACACATACATACATCTATATGTAGAAGTACATTCCCTGTACCACATTCATTCCATTTACAGACATAAATAACATGAAAGTGCCCCTACAAATCTCAACAGTAGATAAGAATAATAGGTTGTGCATAACCATAAATATAATAGGTTCATACGTAGGTACTAGGTAATCTGCCCAAGGGCATGTATAAGCCTAGCCAAGGTGTGTCGCCATACACCACCCCATTGATTGATTTACTGAGCCTCTGTCAAACAGAGCTATTGAATTGATCCCAGTGTGTCCCAATCTTTGGCCCCCCAATTATATTTGGCTTTGGCTAGACTTCTTACATTAAGAGGTTGAGAGGTATGATTCTCATGTATGTTTAGTTGTATTGTTTGGCCTCTAAGGCCCAAGTCATGACTGAATGGAGTCCTGACTCTTTGGAACAGTCTGCATACTTGTTTAACAGATGTTAAATAAATAAACATTTATATATAGTGCATTATAGAAAAGACGGTAACCCTCTTCTCTGCACTGTGGCTTATATATCCCGACTCAATAACATGCAAAATGCATGGCCTTTGTAACAGTGCAGGCCTTACTTAGACTGTCATGAAATGCTTGCTATATATATATATATATATATATATATATATATATATATATATATATTCATTTCTTTGCGACATTTGGCATGATTTTGCTGGGCTATACAATTTCAAGGTGAAATAAGTTGTTGTTTTGTTTCTGTTGTATATTACAGTGCTATAGTATTAGAGCTATGGGAAGATAGAGGGAAGGACGAATCTGCAAAAATGCAGAAGTGTGTATTTTGTTTTCAAGTCAGTGCTGTTCTCAAAAAAATAAAATGGTCTGGACTTTCTCACTATGAAATAGTGGAATCATTCCTGTGATTTGTCGGCTATGGCAATGCCAATCACTAAACTGGTCTTATTTGTAATATAATTTCACCAAACTCGTACATTATTAGTTTTCATGTGTAACGTGTGCATTATCATATAGTCATAGTTATTAATTTATTGTAGTGTCTTGTTAATGGGAGTAATGATGTAATGAAGTATAGAGTCTAATCTTGAAATAAAGTCATGTGTGTCCCAGGTGGGACAACCCAAAAATTGGGAATAGTATCCTATTGGTCACTCATTTCACCAATGTTTGTGGACTAAAAGGTTGGGATGTCTGAGGATACGTGGAGTGAGTGAACTCATGGGATGGGTCTACAGGCGTAGGGAGTGGCCAATGTGTAGTGGTGTGGATACACCATGTATCCAACTGGAGAATGGATGACTGCTGTGTCAGTAAGTGTTGGGGTGGGTGTTTGGGGAACTAGGATCCATGGGTATATGGGTATATATGGAAATGAAGCAGCAGAGCATAGTGTAGCGGTTAGAGCATCTGCCTAACCAACAGGCATTCCTGGTTCAAATCCCACTGCAACATTTTCCATTGGAACTCTGTATATGAACATATTTTGACATCCGTCTGCTGTATAACCTACATAAGAACAATTAAAAGTGAACTGGAGTGAAGTGTCAGCGTCATAATGAATAAGGCACTAGTAAGCAGGTATAAGCATAAATAAGCAGTAGTAAGCATATGTAATTACTAGTTAGTGTGTTTGCACATCGGGATGCAGTGCTAACAGCCGGTTACAGTTTCTCACACTCAGTTAGCTTCTAGATTACATAACCTGTGTAGGCAGTGCTAACCCCTGTGCAAACAGGCTGAAACCCACCTACTGCTGCTTAAAAGTGCTTACTCCCACTTACCCCCACGTGAACAGGCGTAGACACACTTATTGCAGGAAGGTGGTGAAAAGGGGCACAAAGAGGGAAAGACAGTAGGCAAGATAGCTAGGGATGTGCAGGACAGGTGTAGGGGAGGGCCATACCTGCTTATGTCTTCTACAAATGTGCTGGTACTCGGTGACACCTGCATCGATAGCATGATACAGGTATTCCCTGGTGTCAGTGGCAGCTGTCCATACAGGGCATGTGTGTAAGGCATTGTATGTCCTTTGTGGATCACATTTGATGGCACCACATATGTTGCAGGCATCCAGTGGGGAACATAGTGATAGTGCATTGTCCGCAATTATGTGCCTATTGTACAGGTGGACAAGGTGCCATGCCCTCTGCAGCCCACTGCAATCACACCATGCTTACTATCTGTCAACAATATGCAGGGTACTAGGAATGTAGTGACAGTTATCTAGGCAAGTGTGTGTCTGTATGAGAAATGGGTTCAGACTGTATTCTGAGTAATATTAGGGTTGCTTACTTTGTTCACCAGGCCTTTTATCAGATGTAGGGTTATGGCTTGCCAACTCAGTTTCTTGGCTGATTGAAATCTATAATCCTTGTCAGGTGGACATTGTGACATAAAATATGGCCACCATATAGTAAAAGTACAAGACCCGCTCCTCAACAAGTCCAGTTGTGAGACACTCACAGCCACCTCCACACAGGATATGACTGAAAAATACACACAAACACACACACCTGCCATGTCTCGGAATAGAACTCCTACCTAATTAGTTCATTACACTACATCATTATGCAGTTATAGCATACACTATAGAGATTATTGGACTACAAGGTTCCCAGATGTGTATTTCCAGGTGGGTGGCATCAGCAGCCTAAACCTCAATGCCTTGGCAATGTTGGGTATGTGAATTGTATGGAGTGTGAATACTCTAAAAAACATTGTTCTTTACTCAGGCAGACAAACACACACACACACACAGTTGCCAGGTCTGGGATTAGAACACCTACCTAACTACTTTAGTATACTGACCAAATGAAAAAAATGCCAGCACCAGAGATGGACTGAGAGAATAATGGCTTTATTAAGCTGAAATACTAGACCGGTTTCCGCACATGGCTTTCATCAGTAGATTGATACACATTGAAGAAAAAGTCCCGCCATAAATACCTCTACAAATGAGGTTTGATGACACCATTTCCTGTCTTGAAAAATATATATGGTTAATATATATATATATATATATATATATATATATATATATATATATATATATTTTATATAAAGTTCCAAATGCATGTATATAAAGAAAATATATATTTTTTAAAAAAATAATAAAGAAATAAATTAAACAGATCAGGCATAAACATTTGACCTGAAAAAAACAATATTTATAATTTATCATTGAGTCCAGGGGAAAACAAACCCCCTAGTTTCACTATCCATTTTCTTTCTTTATTATTAAGAATTTCATGCCATCCAGTTTTGAAAGCACGATTGCCTGTAATGTTATCTATGATGGTGAAAGAAAATTTAGTGGTGGGATGATTCAATGAATGTCTGTATAAAGCATTGGTGATCCTAGCACTCCTGATATCCCCCAGGTGTTCAGATATTCTAATTCTGAATTGTCTAGATGTCTGCCCAACATAAAAGGCTTGACAGGTACATGTTGCAAGATATACAATCCAATCCGAACTGCAATTACCAAAACAACCAATGTTATATAGAGGTCCTGTGTTCTTACTAGTGAATGTTTTAGTTTTGAATATGTAGCCGCAAAAGCTACAGTGTCCACAGGGGTATGTTCCAACTAGTTTTTCACCGTTAGTGTCCTCTGGGATAGAGTATCATCCCTTGAAGTTGTTTTCTTATAATGAGAGAAATGATATCCTAATGTTTTGCCCTTTCTATATGAGAATGAACATCTGTCCCCCAAATGATCCTCTAAAAGAGTATGAGACTTCAGTACATTCCAATGTTTATCTATGATGTCCAGAAGGTGCTTTGTATTTCTGCCATATGTTGTGACAAATCTACAGGTATCATAATTGGTCTGTCTATGATGTTCTTTGTATTCCAATAATGTATCCCTGGTATAGTTTTTACTCCATTGCATGGCAGAATAAATAGTATGTCCGGAATACTCTCTTGTAAGAAACCTATTGGCTAGATCATCATGATGTTGTCTCAGATCTTGTTCAGAGGAACATATCCTTTTAATCCGCAAAAACTGGAATTTAGGGATGTTATTGATGGTATGCTTGGGATGTAAACTGTTGGCATGGAGCAAGGTATTACATTCTGGAAATTTGCGATATACAGAGGGTTTGAGGGTGTTGTCAGGTTGACGCTGTATAAAGACATCTAAAAAATGTATTTCATTATGATGGTAATCAACCGTGAATTCAGCACCCCATATATTTCCATTAAGATGTTCAACAATTTCTTGTAAGTAATCTGTGCCACCTTTCCAAACCAGCCAACAGTCATCCAGGTACCTTCTCCAGATGTCAATTTCAGGTATGTATATGTTATGTAACTCATCATAAATGATATGTTCCTCTACATATCCCATATAAAGGTCAGCATAGATAGGTGCAAATGAAGCACCCATTGCTGTACCCTGTATTTGCCAATAACAATCCTGTTTAAAATAAAAACATTCTTGGTGAGGATTTGCTCAGCCATACAAATCAATAATGTATTGAATCCAGGGGAATAAATGTTTGCTTTCTTTAACCAAAAGTCCAATGCTGCTAATCCAGCCCAGTGTGGAATACTGGTATAAGGAGATTTGACGTCAAGAGTGCACATTAGCCAATGTGGCTCTAATTGTGAATCAGAAATAATTTGCAAAAATTCTGTGGTGTCTTGGAGTCTAGCTCTGATGAGTGCCAAAAGGGGTTTGAGTTTTTCAGTTAGAAAAACAGATAGGGGTTCAGTAAGTGATCCAATCCCAGATACAATTGGTCTACCTGGCGGTTGATGAAGAGATTTGTGGATTTTTGGTAATAAATATAAATACTGTTTTGCAGGATCTTTAACCATCAAGTGTGACTTAATCTTATCAGAAATTATACCAGCCTCCACAGCCTCCTGTAAAAAGTCATCTATTTCCCTTTTAAAATTGGGTGTGGGGTCAGTGATCATGTTCATGAAATGATGAGGGTTAGACAGCTGTCTATTTCCCTCCTCCCAATAGTAATCGGCATCCATGACCACAACCGCACCACCCTTATCAGCAGAAAGAATGACTATATTAGTATTATTCCTTAGGTGTGTTAAGGCTAGTTGTTCGGCTCTCGATAAATTATGTTTGATGGTATTTTCTGATCCCAAATGAAAATGTAAATCTTTGATAACTGCCTGTTGAAAAATAGCTACATGTTTATCCATAGGAGGATTAAAGGTTGACCGATGAAATCGGAATTCAGAAGATCTTTGAGAAGGATCTGATTGATCCTGTTGTCTGAAAAACAAGTTGAGGTTAATTTTTCTACAAAATGCAATAATATCTGATACTAAAAAACTTTCATCAACAAAAAAGCCAGGGATGAATCCAAGACCTTTATTAAGCAGTGCATATTCATCTGGTGATAAAACATGTTTGGAAATGTTGAGTACATTAGTGCTATGTGAATCTATTTCACTACTGACAAGAATAGATCTTCTAAACTTTTGACCCTTATGTTTTCTGCCTCTCCTGTGGTTTCTGCCCCTAAAGGGTCACCTGATGTACGTCCCCTCTTGGAATTTGGTGAATCACCAGTACCAATGGATTCCATGTCTGTAGTAGAGGACTCCTCACCTGAAGTTGTGTTAGTGAAAACAGCCATTTTTAATATAGACCTAGGTCTCTTTTTACGAACATATGTAGGATTCTTGGTACCCTGGGCAAACCTTACCCCCTTATGCGCCTCAAACTGCCTTCCTTTATCATAGTCCTCCCTGTCTCTTGAAAATTTATGAAGTTTTTTAGCTTTAAGATTATTCTCAAGAGTCAAAAGTTCCTTAGATAATTTGCTCAGGCTGTCGTTGAAGTTGGTATGTTCTTCAAATTTTTTTAAATCATTACAAATCTTTTCAACTTCCAAAATATTACTCTGAACTGTTCTGTCATAAAAGGATGCCAGTATGTTCACAAATGACATAGATGCTTGTTGCTGTGCTGACTGCCAATCTTTGAGTAAAGTGTCATCAGGGGTGCCAAACAATGGTTGAATCTTCGACCTGAGCCCCCTTGGGGATATTTTTTGGTTTTGATAAGCCATGAACAGTTTTAAATGCCAAATATTTGTCCTTGATGTTTTAATTTTCTTGCCCAACTGGTTAAACAAGAAAAAGCAACAGTCAACTGGATCTAATATTGGACCAGCAGCAAGGTCCACTGACATAGTACCAATACCAAAAACCTGAATATCATCTTTATCCGCACATAGGCCAGAAAGTAACTTCTGCAGATCCATGACAATGAGTTGCCTGAGAGAAATAATTATTGTCAGATAACCATCTATATCTATATATATCTATATATATATATATATATATATGTGTGTGTGTGTGTGTGTGTATATACACAGACACATGTATAGCCATATATATATATATATATATAAACATCTCTGAACACCCTTTGTGACACAGAAGGATTCCGAAGGAATTGAAGTGTACAAGCACTGGCAACTCTTGTATTATAATATTCAAATGTTAATTAGTACACCAGAGAAGGGATGGTTGTTGTGTATGTGGTGTTTGGGGTGGGGACTGATGGGTAAGGAAATACACCCCAGGGATTGAGGAGTTTGGGGAGGGAATGATGGGTAAGGAAATACACCTTGGGGATTGAAGAGCTTGGGGGGGATGATGGGTAATGAAATACACCCTGGGGATCACTTCTGTGTCACTGCATGACAGTGGCACAGAAAAATAACATACCCAACAGTAGTCATTCTTGACTGTCTATTCTTTTCTATTCCTACCTATGTAATATTCTGTAGACTCCACTCACCACAGATGATTACCATGGTGTGCAGCATGTTAAAAGACATAACACATGTGTATGCCTGGCTACACGTTAGCCACATACACACAAACACTTCCCAGTATTGTGCTTATAGGTCTTGTCTATGTAAAGGTTACTAGTAGAGTGATAAGCAGTTGGAGGATGTGCCACAGAACCTATACAATTACAGTTAATCTGGTTCTGCGTCTGAGCTGGGTGACATCACAGGAATGATTACTTGGAGTGGGGAGGGGGAAAAGGGTGGTTTAGCAGATGACAAGGATAAAGCCCAATGCAAAAGGTTGCTTCTTTTTGGAAAGCAGTAAAGCCCACTCTCATGACAGGATGCAGACACAAACACACACACTCAGAGATTTGCAGACACACACACACACGCACACACACACACACACACACACACACACACACACACACACACACACACACACACACACACACACACACACACACATACAGAGATTTGCAGACACACAAACACACACACACACACACACACACACACACACACACACACACACACACACACACACACACTTGCCAGTGGTGGGATTAGAACTCCTGTCTATCTACAGATCACTATTACAGTACTACACAGTTACAAGATACATCACAGAGATTACACATTTCCAGGCAGTCAGAATGCCCTTCTAAGACTGAGGACATCAGCAGGGATACTGACAGTTAAGATGTACATAGCTGTAAACCTGTATGTTTAAAGTATGAGTCCATTACAACCTGTATGCACAAACAAGACACATCATCTGCAGGTAAGACATAGGTAGGCCTGAGAGGTGTATTTGTAGCACAACAAGCTCTGTACTGGAGTATGTCCATCTGTGGAATGGACTACTACTATCACTTTACAGGGTTACAGTGTGCATGCTCATACACTTAGAATCACAGGTCTTGCTTGGATGCATTGATTCCAGTTACACAAGGAGACAGTGGGCATGCTCATATACTTAGTAGCACAGGGCTGTTTTGGATGCACTCTGATTCTAACTACAGAAGGCCACAGTGGGCATGCTCATGCACTGATACGTACAGAACACATTGTAATGGACTCCTATTGTAAACACACAGGTTTACAGCTATGTACATCTTAACTGTCAGTATATATGCACATCATAAAGTTTACTAACAGATACCTGTATGTGGCCCATAAATGATATATATGCGTCTGTGCTGTGTGATACACATGCATACATGTACATGAAGTACTGCCATATATATGTGAAGCATGCACAATCATGCATGTGTGGAAGTGACAGACAATTGGTTAACTGGGACACTCAGGTGGATGCAAAGTACAGCATGTGTCACACACATAACTGCTCTGAAAGGCATACATTGATATCAGGTTGTGGACAGTGACATCATAGTTGGAACAGTGTCAGGTTGTGGACAGTGGCATCATAGTTGGAACAGTGGCATGTGCAAACATGATATGTGAGCCCCATTGTCTAATAGTACTGAGGTGCAGGTGTCAAGATGACCTTGGCCGCCTGTGTTAATAGTTGTCATTATTAGCAGGACTGTTCCACTAAGTATATCTCACATTGGTCATCTACACAACATCTGCTGCTGTCTGTCATCTCAGATGTAGCATGTGATACCAACCACAATACTGCCACTTGCAGTGATGTCATGGCACGAGTGGCAACTGCTTCACCAATACAATGAGCCAATGTCCTGCTGTAATTATGAGGTTGTCCAGTGTCTGTCATTCTGGGATGACATTAGTGAAAGAAGACAAGCCTTTGTGACATATCACATGCAGCCATCTTTCAAGGGAGTGTGGATAATATCTAGGTTGCATTTACTCATATAGTACCATTCCAAGGCAAATGTCCTAAACGCTGAAGTAACACCCTGACACCTACAAGACAATTGCATTGGATGCTTATGCTAACCAGTGCTAGATGTGTGGCTTTCATAATCTACTTGCTCAATGTAGAACCTACAATGGGAAATACTGACATCTGTGCAGTGAGGAACACCTGGCTGTAGGCTCTGTAGTGCACAATAGCACTACCACCATATAACTCAGATCCAAACATGTGGACCATAACACTGGTATGGACCACTCCAGGTGGTGGTGTCCCCATATTCATAAAGGCTACTCACAAGTAAAGACCACTACTCCAACATAATTCATCACAGATGAGTCAGGTACAGGTGACAGTGGCAAAAGTTGCATTCTAGCTTGTATCCTCATATTCATCCCCCACCCTGTCCTCAAACTACCAACACACATCCATAAATGTGGTATGAAATAGTATGGTACAACAGAAAATAAAATTCGATTGTACCTAGCCCTACATCAACTGGGCAAAGTATCCATGTACTGACACAGTTGCATAATGTGTTATGCAATTGAATAATACCACTGTTTCTAACCAGGTCATTGTACACATACCAGGTCCCTTGGATGTGGTCAGCAGTAACACAGTTGACTGTTGCTATACACCAGTAAACAACACCCTCATGGTTTAGGTTTATAGATTTATAGGTTTATAGATTAGTACTAGGCTAACTGCCCTTGCGAGCCATTTTAAGCCTAGCCAGTTATCCCCTGTGAGATTCAAACACTGTACCTTATGTTTGTAAGGCAAACACCTTAACCATTAGGCCATCCTCCCAACCCTGAAGTTGGATATGACTTAGACATACCTGCCCTGGATATGTACATCCCACACTCATACACCATACATGTAAATACCATAGGTGTTGTTGTCCTTTGTACATACAGGTGGCTACATTCACTACACACATGCACATGGAAGATAGGTCCATGGCTGCTGAATGCTAACAATACATACAGTTTGACATCTATGTTGATAGCGGTAATAATCCCTCTCTACTGGTCATCCATGGCACCCATCATATCATACAGCACTCCATGTGGCATGTATGTCATTAGACATGCCCACCAAATGCAATGCCTACAAACATACGCAAATAATAGGACCGTAGGCCTTACACACATAACCTGTATTGATAGACTCAGAGAAATACAGCTATGTTTTGTATGTTCCTGAGTAGTAACAGGTGATATGTCCATGACATGTACAGCCATGTGTGACCCACAACTCCTTACATATACCCCATGTCAACAGTTGCAAGCCATGCATGCTGTGTGCTGCACCTTACTAACACAATAGCCACAATGTGCTGGGGTGAGATGTTCATAAGCCATAGACCTCACACATGCTTGAACAAGTGTAATGCCTAGCTCAAACAGAGCACATTGCTGGCACTCTTTCAGTAATCATGAGGTGTGTGTGGCAAATATGAGGTGTGTGTGGCAAATATAATGTGCTCCCTTTTGACAATTACAGTGCCCTGGCAACACAGTGGAACTGTCAACTAACAGTTTGTGGTATCATGACATGGAATTTTGTTGTGTGTGCCGCTTGCTGATATGTACTGTTGGTGTAAATGTCCACTTAGCTACTCAGTGAAGGTGGTTATGTGTCCTACTGGTACATGAATAGAACATCCAATATGGTGTAATGCTCAGCTAGGTTCACACATGGTGTGGGGAAGGTGTGGAATGTATCCTCTTGACCTGATAGTCCACTTACTGATGGAGACTGCATATGTGTACATGTATTGATGTGTGTTTAGATTCCACCTGTGTGGAGTGTCTGATGTTTGATGGTGACTGTTGTCTTAGTACAGCATGCAGTTGGAATGCAGCCTCAACATTGCCTAGTGTATATAGTGATATGGTCAAAGTATAGTAAGCTTACTTTAGGTATGGACAGATGTTTGGGCATAACTACTAAGTGGTGGAGCTACTTTGCAGATGAATGATTACTGAAGACAGCTCACAGGTGTGTTACAACCATTCCTACAATAACCTGTGTAACTGCTAAGCTCTGGTGTTGTTGATTGAAGGGGAAGACACACACAATAGAATGCAGTAAGGGTGACACTGAAGGCAAACCTCTTGACACCTGTAACAGAAACACCTCCCCTGTACATATATTGTGCATATGTCAGCACAGTTGGCAAAGGTAAAAGTCAGTAAGCTGTGTAGCAGGTGCGATAGTGCTGTAACTCTGCAATACATATCATGAGATAGGCAGGTGTTTGATTCCCAGTACTGGCAAGTGTGGGTGTGTGTGTCCATGTATGTCACATATGGTGGGGAATACATCGCCAATGTCTTTTACTCTCCTGTACACTGTTGTAGACATTGGTACAGAGTGAAGTGTAGAAAGCAAGACATAGGCAGGGGTGTGAATCTCACACATGTCAAGTGTCTGTATGTGTGTGACTTAGATGTATATCTTTGTGAATGCCACAGTATGTATGTGTGTGTGTGTATGTGTGTGTGTGTGTGTGTGTGTGTGTGTGTGTGTGTGTGTGTGTGTGTGTGTATGGCTGTCTGATCCCTGGAGTGAGGCTTTATTTTACCATACTCAAAAGATAAACCCCCCTCCCCTCATCCACTCACTGCAATCTAGTATCCCTGTTGAATCAATCTTAGAAGGGTATTCTAACTGCCTGTAAATGTGTAAGCCCCGGGGTAAGGCTTGCTTTTCCATAGTCTACTGATATACCCCCCTCCCCACATACACTCATCACATTCTAGTATCCCTGTGGATGTCCTCAATCATAGAAGGCAATTCTGAGTGCCTGTAAATGTGCAATCTCAATGGCGTGTCTGGTAACTGTGTAGTACTATAATAATGATTTGTACATGGGCAGGGGTTCTAATCCCAACACTGGCAACTGTGTGTAAGAGTGTGTGTTTCTGTGTCTGTCAATTCCTGAGTGTGTGGGTGTGTATGTGTGTTTGCATCCTGTCACATCTGCTTTCCAAAGAAAAAACACCTTTTCAACTGGCCTTTACCCTTGTCATCTGCTGAACCACTCTTTTACCTCCTCCCCACTCCGGGTAACTATACCTGTGATGTCACCCAGTATGGATGTGAAGCTCTGGTCACAGTAGCTTACTACATAGCTATCATGCCTTGGACCATTATATCAGTAAACATGTTTGAAACTTTGGAGATTATAACTCTGATGTGGAAGCTACGAAGTGCAAGCAGGTATTGTCATACAGACCTGTGAGTAATCTAACGTTACATATGGGACACTAACTGAAAACACTGACATCCCCCTTGTAGCCTGTGTGCATACATTTGGCACATGCAGTAACACCTGCAAGAGGAAGGAAGAACATCAAGATCAACATGCAGTTACTGGTGTTACACATGATACATACTGTCAACAGTACAAAATGCATTCTACAACTCTAGTACATGGTATGTCTGCTGCCTGTCAACACTACTCAGCAATGGTAATCTATAATTGTCTTCCTAGTATGTTCACCCTGTGCATCAGATCATATGACCATGTCCCTGCACCGATGGTATGGATGAAAGGGATGCGTCGCAGGCATCATCATATGCACAGGGTGATAATGTTTGCCAGAGGCCTGGGCCGCACCATTGGATGACATCATGTGTGTGTGTTAAGGCCTTTTGTCACATTGGGTGTGTATGGTTGTTATGCGTGTGTGTGTTGAGGTGCCCTACATTTGTTTCTGGTGTGTGTGTGTGTGTGTGTGTGTGTGTGTGTGTGTGTGTGTGTGTGTATGTATGCACACTGTTCTGGCATGTGGCTGGCCTACACAGGGGTATTATTGACAGCCGCAGACTGTACAGGGCAGGTTGTAGAGTTCACGGTATATGGACACGGCCACATGACTTGTGCCTGCCAGGAGTTGCATGGCCACTACCAGACAGAGGTCCAGATTGGGTACTGTCTGATGACACATGTCCACCGGAACTGTGTCCCTGTTGGAACCATCCAGGACCACGTGCACATGGCCTGCTGTGTCCTGGTGTAGACAGCACATCACCAGCTGCACTGCTGCTGCTACTGCCACTATGGGAGTGGGCATGTGAAGTAGCATGTTCACATACACCTTCAACAGTTGGTGTAGCTGGCCTACATCCACGTGCCCAATGCCTTACTCACACCAGATGTTCTAGCACAGACATTCCATGCTCAAGGATCACCATGCCATGGTCAAGGACTCCCACCATGTCACACAATCATCAATCCAAAACACCTGCAAGCTGATGGTGAGCATTTGCAATTGCCTGGATGTTGTCAGTTAAAGAACGGACAGCAGCCCTCTGGAAGCCTCAGACCTTCTCTGTTGCACCATTCAAAACATGCCTGTGCCTCCATTACAGCCTGTAACATGCATCTAGAGACATCAGCTGATGTGCTATGTCTTGCAGGAGCATGTTGGCCAGAAGCCCCCCTACAAGCAGTCCTGGGCACATACCTGTGTGGGACATTGCCAGTCAGTTGGCTGGGATCATGGTGTGCAGACACACCTACCATAGTCTCCACACTTTTCTGTTCCATGCTACCACCCGCCACCTGTCCTTCCACTATGGCCACTGGTGATGGGGTATGTGTAGGCATGACCACTGTGTGTGGGGATGAGGGGGATACAGGTGGAATGCCAACCAATGGCACAGATGCAGCCCCTGACAATCCTACCTATGCCTCAATCATACTTTCATCATCACTGCTAGAGTCTGAGGGGACACTAACAGCAGGTGGACTTCAGGAGACAAACACACCTACATCAACACCTGTAAGGGGCAGACTAGAACTGTGCATTACCAGTTATACATCACAGTACAGACACACAGAGACAGACACACAGAGACAGACAGGGAGACACACAGACAGACACAGACAGACACATGATATGGCACTCAAAGGCATGCAACATGCATGTTATATGGCAGAAGGCATTCAGTCTAGACATTTATAGTGGTAGTTATCATACATCCCTGAGTTGCACACAACAGCACGCATGTGTTATGGCAGAAGGCATGCAGCTTACACAATTATTGTAGTAGTTAGCATACATCCCTATGTTGCACTATTTGTGTTAGTAGGTTATGCCCCACACCTGCACACAATGCATGCACTATGCACTGTTACACCACACTGCCATGTTTTGTGCACCATACCCCACATTGTAACAGACCATCGCTGACCTGGGTACGTCTGCCAGTGATGGTTTGTGTTGGACACTGCCCCTATGTATGAGGAGGACATGAGCAGAAGGGTATGTTGAGTGAATACTATGGTTTCCAGAGCCCTAGCTTGCATATCTCCACATAAACAGTCAAGTCTATTCAACATTATTCTGCTTACCCCTGAGCTGAGTCTACAGACAATGTGCATGTGGCTGTACAGACATGTTTGACATGGCTGTCTCTACTTTGCAATGGTGCCACAGACCAGTACAGGTTAACAGTACACCAGCCTGATGTGTGGCATATGACCTTGCCAATCACATATAGTATGACATATCTTCTGCTGAAGTGTTGACTGACATGCATACATGTTCAACACAATGGTGTCCTTTTAAATATACAATGAGGTACTGGTGTCCCAATGCAGGGGTGTGTTATATTAGCATGGACCTTCAGCTGACACAATGTTGTCAGTCCGCCCTACAGATATACAGTGACATGCTTCACATTGAGCTGATGTGCATAGCCATTGCAGGGCATTATGTGGCTTCACTATTGCTATACAGTGTGAGTTACAGACACGATTCATAGCCATGACTGTGTTCAGATACAATACATATCTAATGTGGAATGTGACCCACATCACTGAGGTGTATACACACTAAACCCTAATATGGGATGTGTGACACAGGTCACTGAAGGGTATACAGATGACACCCCTGCACATCTGTAATCATATTGTGGATGTCTGGCAACTATGCCCAGACATGGGTAACTTTGCAGTATACAATGTTCCACATGCCATCTGTGTACCTCACAAACATGATGAGCAACCATGACAGTGATGTCTGACACCAGCAAGGTGAATGTACTGTAATGTAACTGTGGCCTGTTGTGGTTGTATGTGTATGTTGTGGAACACATGTTTGTGTTTGGATACTGTATAGGTTAAAGCTTTCATGTCGTAACACACTCAAAATGTTCAAGACATGTTTTGCGGTGCTTTGATGTCATGCCTACACAAGGTGTGCACAGCCCTGTATGACGTTTAGTGTGTCACATCTGCAATATAATCATTACACAAAGGCCATAGTGGTATTGTGTCAAGCCAATGTACAACAGGGTGTAAACACATGTGCATCCCTTCTACTGTGTGCTGCTTTATGTCTCTGGCCATCCTCCATGGCCATGTGTAAACATGCTTTGTCCAATGGTTGTGATGGGCGTCTATTTCATATGTCAGTGTTGTCCCATATGACATACACCTGTAGATGTCATATGCTCCACTGAGGGCAAGGGAAGGTTTATGCAGACAAAGAGTGGTCTGTTTGGGATGTGGGAAATCATGTTTTGCAGGATAGTTAACCAGTGTTGCAGTCAGCCCACAAAATGTCATGGATAGCAGATGACATTGTGTGACATTCATAGCAAGGGTATATTCCGCAAGGGTGACTCCTGTTGGTTTGTCATAATCCAGCTCCAAAACATATAAAGTGTATGCACACATATGCTCTCTGTATAGTACTGTTTGTATTTCCCACATGTGTGATGCTGATCCATAGTACATGTCCCTATAGTGAACCACATCTCCACCATTGTATTTACAGCTGTCCACACATCTGGCAATGACAGTGTGTAAGGTTTAGTGTAGGTGTTTCATAAGGTCTTTAAATATTCCACATGGGTAACCACTGTGATGCATTGCAGGTCTGACCTGTATATATTAACAGGATCATTATACATTATGTGTACGTGTGTTAAATGGCCACATGGCAGATAGTATGCATCTAATATGATCTGTGTTTTATCAAGCCTGATAAGTAAACAATAAACTCATCAGCAACAGGCTGCTGCCACCACAAAATGCCAGAGGTACCTAAATTGGAGTGTCAGAGCAATATGATCATAATCCACACCTATGTGATAGCTACAGGGTGGAATGTGTATGTTGGCACATAAGGCAGTACAATAGACTATGCTATACTGTATGCACATCTGTGCATACATAGAGTAGCAAACTATAATATGTTGCTTGTGTACATACATGCCTTGCATATTATGTTAAGTTAAATATTGTACAATAATACATGTATCTATATTAAATATACCTGTGTTATATGTGCAGTAATGACTTACCGACCAACTCCTGGCTCAGTGGTTGTGAGACACCCACCTCCAGAATACCAGCTAAAGCTTGTGGATGGAGTTCTGCAGGTGTCCCCAGGTTGGCCAGGTGCTCCTCAGTATGTGTGAGTGGGGGCTGGGTGAGTGGCCCCCCACCTGTTGTAACTTGTTCCTTGGCGATTGCATTTGCACGCTGTTCCACCCATCTAATAAAGTTGGTGCGGTGTCAGCACACCTGCTGATAGGTGTGAATGTGGCCACCAATATCATTTATGCTCCTGTGAAGTTCCTCCCACTGAGCATCCTGGTGCTGTGCATCCTGTGGCAAATGTCTGAAAAGTGTCTCATGGCTGTCAAGGAGGTACGGAATGAGGACCTTATCCTCCATGTGGCTGTACGGTGGCAGCCTGGCACGTGGCATACCTGGCAGATATTATGATGGTGACAGGTCACAGTAACTCGCAGACAAGTACAGATGTACAGCTACACATACATGTGTATCACATTTATCATAATTACAATTATGGCTTTGCAAATCTGCATGACACTAACACCACTGACATGTTTAACTCACATATTTGACACTTACTGGTGATTACATGTTATCATCATATATGTGTGTGTCAAGTGATGACATTGCTCATACTCCATGTGGATGTTGTCTTGATGTGGGCATGTCTGTTTGCCTATACTGGTGTCTTTACCTATTAGCACATACCTGTATGTGTTGACATTAATGCAAGAGACCTTAATGCTGTGTATATCTCACATATATAGTCATACACAGCCTTAAGGGACATGACCTGTGACTCTGCAGACTTGCTCACAGCAAGTTGTATGTGTATGTGTTTTGCCATATACATCTACATGGCATTGTACAGCAATATAGCATCCTGCCATGTATTACCTGTGTTGCACATGTGAAACACGTGGGACAATGGCTAGCTTGATGGTATTTGCAGGGTTGGATATCAACTATAGCATGTATTGTCATAGTGAACTAGTAGGCTATATGCCCTGGGACATATATGAGCATAGGCTGAAAGGTTACCAAGCTGTAGCCAACAGACAGGTAACTTTCAGTGGCCAGTTTGAGCAGTGCCACAGAACTAATCCACAGGTTTACTGATATATTTACCATGCGGTCATCACACCATGTCTCAAAGAGGGGCAATGTGCAGCTATGCTGGACAGGGATGCATAGTATGGCAGGAGTATGTAATGTGTATGGGCCAGGGATCTGTCAGGCATGTTATGATCCTTGTACTAGACAGGTGGATGTCCATGACGTATGTGTTTATTTGAAATCAGGATGTGTAAGTGTAGCATGTCCAACATCTCTGGGTTGGACATGGCTTTATTCAGGGTAGGCATCATGCTACATAGTAGAGCTAGGGTTTGGGAAGGCTGGTGTAGGCCATCTGAACATGGCCAATAACACTTAAAGGAAATATGTGAACTATTATGAGTCAATTGTGTGTTGAGTATGGGTGAGCAATGATCTCTATATTCATGGATGGCACCCTGTCATGATTAGGGGTGGCACTTATGAATACCTGACAGGTGTGGTGAAGTGACTATCAAAGGAAAGACTACTGCCCAGCTGGATCCCATACACACAGATTCCATTATGTTGCCCGCTGCCTAGGTGGTAGTTCATGGGTACAGGGTTTTTAACATAGGGGATGACAATGCAATACTTTGCAGTGAGATTGTGGCCATACAACAGACATCACACATCCGACCCACAAAGTCCCTTCTATATGTTGCCCACAGCACTCATTGAGTCAACTATAGCTCCTAGTTCATAGTCATTTGCAAACTTCAATAGGCAGATGCCTTCTGTGTTAGTCTGTGTGGTATAGATTTAGATAACAAATAGGGGGAGTACCAGGCCTGAACCCTGTATTACTGTAGTTGGCACTGGTTTGCTGTGCGTGTATTAGTCAGACACCTTCTGTAGTGCTGGTTCTGCCAGCGGCCCAGTTGCCAACCAATCATGTGACATAGGTATATACACCTAGTTTACTGAGTATAGCTGGAACCCAGCATGGGTGATGGTGACCTAAGACCTGGCAAGGTCGAGATATGCTGTGTGAATCAACCTTACTTTCATCTACATCTGCACTGACTACATCAAATACATCAATCAAGGTTCATGGCCTTACAGACCAGACACAGCAGGGTAGTAGTGCACTATTTCCCATTATCAGTGGTGCCTCCCCCTTTGTGGGGTGTAATGACTGTTGCTGTGCACCATTTAGTGTGTACACAGCCTGACATGCAGCTATGATTGAACATGATGTGTAGGTGGAGATCTAATTGTTCTGACGTTTGTGTAAAGCACATCCTGTGATGTTGACAGGTCCCATGCAAGCTGTATATATGGCTTTGGAAAATGCAGCTTGTACCTGCATAGTTGTTATTACAGGGACTCTGTAGTGCACATGAATATATTAATATATGTTAAAAGACCAGTGAACCAAAAAACGAATAAATAACATTCAGGTTAGGCAGAAACTCCAGGTACTCCAGGGTAATCGTTGTAGTTTAAAAAGTCACAGGTTTATAGAAAGAAGACATTCTGTAATGCATATCTACATTTTGAAAGTAGTCATCCTATATCTCAAAAAATTGGTATTATTAAAGGACAAGCTATGTAGCACGAATGACCTCCAATAAGGAAGATCTAACAGAAGAATTTTGTTTTCTGAGTGAAATGTTCTCTGAACGTGGTTACCCTATTGATCTAATACATTCAATTTTAGATGAAATATATAATGAATGGGGAAAGAAATATCTACCACTTTTGGGCAACAGTGAAACCCTTGGTCAAAATTCCAGTCACCATATTGACAATAACACACAAAAAGCTACTAATTTCAATATAGCCTGTGTGTTACAATATAATGCTAGATCTGATAAAATTCGTAAAATTTATCAAAAAAACTGGAATATTTTTAGAACCAATGATGAAGTCTTCAGTAAGATGGGAAATAAACCTAGGTTTGTAAACAAAGTAGGGCAAAATATCAAACAATTGTTGGAAAATAAGCAAAGTATCAGTTCAGTTACACAAGGTACTAAAAAATGTGGAATGTGTCATTACTGCAAGTACATTAATCAAGAACAAAATATGGTGTTAAATAATTGTGTAAAAAGTAAAGTGTATTTCAAGAAGGGTAATTGTAATACAAAGGGGGTGGTCTATTTGGCTTTGTGCAATTCTTGTAAATATTTCTACGTAGGTAAAACTGAACGGGCATTAAAACGTAGAATATATGAACATTTAAATGATATAAAGAATTCAAAAAGCACAAATGCCTTATATAGACACAGTATTAGCTGTGCTAATTTTGATAAATTTGTCTTTAGCATTCTTGAAGTGGTAAATATAGATCCCAGAGGTGGAGACTGGAAAAATATTTTAAAGAAAAAAGAAAGCTATTGGCAGTATAGGTTAGCATCCATGTTCCCACCTGGTATAAATGACCACGTTTCCTTAGTACCTATATTGATAGAAAGAGCTAATGATATTTAATATTTTATAATAATAAGAAAAATTTATAGTATACATTTATAGAATTTATTTATCAAAATGAAATTTGCCTATTTGATAAAATATATACATTATATTACAGAAGGTATATATATTGTGGTGTTCAAATGGTATCTTATGTTTTTATTTTATAAGAACTTGTTTTATAGTTCATTATATTTATTTAATTTTATATAGTGTTTATTAAATGTAATATTTATAATATTTAGTTTTTTAAACTGTATTAACTTTGATATGTTCTTTTTGGACATTCATAATATATCTAGTTGAAGTATTTTGTTCAAACCATGGAACCGGGTTCATATTTCTTTAAACATTAATTAATGAAGTTAAATTGGTGACATCACAGAAAAGTTAATTGCATTGTATATTTAAATGGTTTACTTGTTCTATTCGTTGTTTCTGATGAAGTCTCATTCAGAGATGAAAGCGCTAAAACCTGTCTTTGTTTTGTTATACATTGTAATTTATTGTGAATAAAGTGGACGTTTTAAACTACAACGATTACCCTGGAGTACCTGGAGTTTCTGCCTAACCTGAATGTTATATATTAATATATGTGCCTGTTGGGGGGGGAGGTGAGAGTGGGTTTAAGTTATCACAGACCCTGTCTGGATGAACAAGTGCTATTCCTGTAGGTGCAATACTTCTCATGCCATAGAGCTGTGAAGCAGGGCAGGTGTTGTCGTTGCCATTACGATTCATGACACAGCTATAGAATGCTCTGTGGCTGGCCTCATAATATGTGGCCGATTAGTTTCACAGTGGCTTTGTGTGGTCTTATATGGTGTATCTAAATCTTACTGAAGCTGACCAGAGATCACTTCCACACATGTGTGTTCACTCTTGCATCAGTTTCTACCTTCTGTGGTACAGTTTATGGCAGGGTACCACCAGTTTGCCTTCCTGTTTGTGTTTGGTTGAATATTAGTTCTATTTCAATAGCACAATCACTGCACTAATGTGAGTGCTTAAAGTGCATTTGTGTAGGATTCAGCATTTGCACATGCATTGTCCATCTGCATGGGTGCCATGACATTCACCACTTCTGTCTTAAGAAGCATAACATTGGCTTTGGAGACTGACTATGTGTAGCATATTGTTAGCCCTGTTTGTGTGACTATGGTGATCCAGGTCATTGTGGTGATAAAATCAAACATGCACTGTGCACAGGTGTTGGTACATGAGGAGTCTTCCCAGTTAATAGTGGTATAGTTGAGAGTAGCCATTATTATGTTTTTCTGTCTCAAACCTATTATTCCCCATTACAGCACAATATGACGGTTGGTAATTCAGAGGCATGGTGGGTAATCTGTAGCAAGGTGCAATTTGGCTTCCACTTTGGCACAGAGGTAGTTGCTCAGCATAATGCATCTTAAGTTATGCAAGTGCAACTAGCCTGGGGGTGTACATATCCTTCAGGAATATGGACACACCTGTGGCCTGTGTGTTCCACTAAAGGATAACGGGCAACAGGTGAGGTATGTGTTATAACATGGTCATGTATGGGTGCTCTCTGGAGCCTTGAACCATATCTCAGTCACTGCACAGATATGTTATCCATGTTAAGGATTGACGTGCGTGAGTCCATATTGAGTTTCAAAAATGTATCATTGAGTAGCTAGACACGCAGTGTATTGCTTGGCTGTCCCTGTTACAGCAGTGGAATTGTCACTTGAATCTTGCATGATAAAGGCACTATAGGGGAAGTGTGAGCCCTAGCCAGCATCCAAATTCCCAGGGGTGACAGGTGCAGGCCCTGTCTGGCAAAGCATCATGGTTTGTCAACCATATTATCCCAGGCAGAGAGATACTGGATACCCTTTAGATTACACCAGTACATTAGACAATTGGGGAATACAATCCTTTTGCCCCTGTACTGCAGTATCATTCTGAGCAATGGCAGACTGATACCCAGGCCTTGGGACATACCTGCATGGGCTACAAGACCTGACAGTTCCTACATGTGGGTTTTCATGCAGTCCAGGCTATGGCATCGCAGGTCCTGCACAACAACATGGAATATGCCAGAGTCATGTGTACAGTTTGAAAGGTGGTCTGAGTGTATGGGTATGTGGCTAATCATGGCAGACAGGCAGCTGACAGTATGTTTGCCCTCATATAACTTGGTGTGTGACATAGTGCTGGACTTTGCATTCACATATGAGTACTCTTGGGCATGTTTCCGGCCACATGTACTAAGGAGTGACACAGTTTTGCAACCTATGTCATACAGTTTGTGTACTTTGTTGTCTGACTATTCCAGCTTGGGAGGTCCCTTGCTTTGCCAGATACTTGGAAGCCTCTGTGAATGTGTTTCTGGTGGTATGTGTGGGTGTACTTATTGTGTTCTGGTAAGGGTATGTGTTGAGTGTGGTGATGAGATGAATGTGTTCACCTACACCGCATGACTGTCCAGTCCAGTCATGGCTGTAGACTGAACTGCCTTCCAGCTTGCCTCTGTAGCTACATCCCAATGTGTGGGGTGTGGTGCTAGGTGGGTTTGGCTGTGTACATGACATAGAGATTACATTCCCCCAGGATGGCCACATACACAAAGCTGACATTACTAAACACCAGTAGCTGACTAGTTGACATGCCTATATAAGCATTCAGTACTACAAGTACCAAGTGCTATATTTAGTTTACTTTTTGCTTATGAAGATGTTTTAGATGGTGATGCTCACAAGTACATATCTGAGTTATGGACGTGTAAACACTGGCTATTACAGAAACATAGTAGCTAACTTTAGCAGCAATCCTCATCTGAGGAACACATCACATTCTGATAGTTGATTACTGATGATGCAAGTGTCAACAGGTCTGTATCCTTTTCTGGGTATATACACACATATCCTCCAGAACCATGAGGTCTGTTGGGCATGGACAGCCACTCCCCAAACAGAGTCAAGTATGAATAGACTCTGTTGCCACTATCAACATGAGCAGAATATAATCAGATAGTGTAAGCCATCACCTATGAAGCAGCTATTACACATGAGCAGCAGTCTCTTACATCCTACACTTCTACTGCAGATGTTACACTGGAGTTAAAGATGATATGCAACTTGTTTCATTAGCAGTACTGTGCACAACCTTACATGCATTATTTGGAAGCAGCTGTTAGGTTGGCAATGAGATGTTAAGCTACACAAACATGAATGTTCAACCAGTGGGTCTCTACTCTCAATATCCACTCTATGTACATGTGCACATTTGTCCCAGCACTGTAACAAGGGTCACAACACATTTGCATAACATGTACACATGCACAGCTGTTATTGCT
Source organism: Protopterus annectens (assembly GCF_019279795.1). Lineage (NCBI taxonomy): Eukaryota > Metazoa > Chordata > Ceratodontiformes > Protopteridae > Protopterus > Protopterus annectens. The sequence continues at coordinate 750,343,812 of NC_056731.1, forward strand.
TGCAAACGATACTAGAGAGGTGGATATTACATGTCTTATGTGCATGGATAGTTACCTAGCTCTTCCAATTGTCTTTGCTATCATGCGGCTAAACTGTCAGATGAATACAATTCATATGTATCCTGTTATTGAGTATTGTAATTGTCAACAGACATAACTAATGTTTGCATAACATCACACAAATGCTATGTAAGATGGAATACAGATGGGACAGATCTGCCTAGGATACTGTACATTACACCGTTATTGGCACATTATCCCACAATGCAAATCATATTTGCAAAGTAAGCCCACCTTTGACATGTTCATCTCACTAATACACCCATACATATGTCTACTGTTACAATATATCAACATATACTATCCCCTGTTATAGCACATACTTGTTGGACCAACCCTGACACAGACAGTGGCTGGAAAAGAATTCATGAATTGCAAGCCCAAATATATCATCCCTTGTGGTGTATGAGGAATTTGCCTTGTGACCTACAGTGGTACACACATAGAATACTACAAGCATAACTACTGCTCAACAATACATTATTACAAGATAGCTATTTCCACTATATGCATTGATTACACTGTAATTATTACAGAACAGGTACTACATACACAGACATATTACAATGTATACATACCTTATTGGTAATTGGAGGTGTTATTGAGTGGTATTTTGTTTATTTTGGTCTTTGTTTTATTTCTTTTTGAGGTATTTTGTAATGTTCTGCAGGTATATACAGATGGCTTGAATGTGTGACATGCCATCCTTTTACAGTTAGAGATCAGTACCATCAACTGGTGTTCCAAAGTAGTTAATTACATGCACATCAGCTGTGTAGCTACTCCATTAGCCAATACCATGACAACAGTGGAGTATAACTGAGTACTCCGATTGGGCATTGTCCCTTTGCCTTACTTGTGAGGAAGACAGCCTGGAAGTGTGGTCTGAAATGTATTACAACAGCTGTATGGAGATAAACTCAACTATATTGTGTGTAATGTCTAGAAGTTTTGGTCTACATGTGAGTACTGCTGTTATATTTCTGAACATTGCTACTTGTGCAGGGTTTGTCTGTACCTAATACTTCTGCATATGTTTCAGTCTGTCCAGGTTGTTTCACCAGCTCAAGGCTGTATGGCTATGCATGTAATGTTAGGGGGTTTACAGTGTGCTCACCAGACATCTTTAGGTTGGTGTAAATGTGTATCATACTGTGCTGATAATCAGTAATTGGTAGCACATCCTGGTGTAACTACTTTTCAGCCCTCTGAAACATGATTCATTCAAACAAACCTTGTCACATAAGTATCTGTTCCATTATATAACAGCAACTATTTCACATAGGGCCATGTGAGTGCGACTCTGTCCAGGTATGTCAAGGTTTCAGCAGATGTTGTGCAGTGGGTGAATAATTGGTAATGGTATGACAGTATGTATTGGTGTAATTAGTTTGGGTGTGGGGGAGATGGTGGGTGCACATAGCAGATTCAGGTGTATATACACTGCTTTTATACATATTCTATATGTGTGTGGGGGTTCTTTCCCTATGTGAGCACCTATCCCTTAGTGGACTAATACTATGGTAATTGCAGGCTGATTCATTAAGGCACTGTTAAATGCTTCCTGTATTGCATGCAGGTAATGTTAGTCCTTGAATCCTTTTGGCCATACATCAGAATGTAATAAAGGTTTGCTAAATAGATGATGTCTGTGTATTTATGTCATGGATATTTGCAGTCATTGTAGTTGTGTTGGTGACTAACCCTATTTGGACATGAGCCAAATAGGGTTAGTCACCAACACAACTACTATATGACATATTTGTAATAGTGTATTGGCATATACTGTTCATATGTTATGTTCATATTGTTTGGGGGGGGCAGGATGTGTGATTGCTATGGTCCATGTTATACTCAGATTTGAACACTTCAAATGCTGTATACACACCTGCATGTATGTATATGTGTATATATATATATATATATATATATATATATATATATATATATATATATATATATATATATATATATATATATATATATATATATATATATATATATATATATATATATATATATATACACATCTTCATGTACTGGTAATATATATTATTGCATACATTTATATGTAACTCCATAGATGTGTAGATGTTTTAACCTATCTATATATCTATATATACGTATAGCTCTATATATCGACATGTATCTATATATATATATATATATATATATATATATATATATATATATATATATATATATATATATATATATATAGCATACACTTTTCATTGGGTACATGGCAGTTTGTCCTATTTCCACACAATCTTCCCTTTTTTATTTTAACCTGTCTGAAAACACAACTGACCTAGGTACATCTCAGGTCGCTTAGTGGTAGGTTACTCTGAGGATGGTATACATGGTTGTGGGTTTTAATCTTGGAAGTGGTTATTATTTTACTTCTAAGAGCAGGCACTGCTAGGGAAAGAGTGATTAACGCACATTTAAGCAGTTGTAAGACAGTTTGCCCATGTTTTGCGTGACGGTAAGCGAAGGTTACACCTGTGAAGTGCTTATCCGTTTAACCATGTTTAAGCGGCGCTTACCGTAGCGCAAAACTGCACAAACCCGCTTAAAACTGCTTAAAAGTGCCTTAATCAACCTGCATCCAACGGCCCTTATTCTGGCCCTCATAAAAATAAAGAACCCTTCCAGGTCTTGAACCCGAGACCATGAACACCACAGTCACTGACTTTACCAATAAGGCATCTGAGATATGTACAAGTGTTATGGGTTTTAGAATATACCTTTTACTACAAGCATTTCTCGCTACTGAAAACAAAAGTGACAGTCAGTCGGTGTACATATGTATAATACATGTTAATGTTCATATGTTTGTGGAATTATGTGTTGCAATGTGACCTGACAGGGTGTATTAGGGATGCGCATGGTTCTGTTTTTGTGTCCTTTTTTTATTGTCTCCATACTCCATGTATACACCTCCAGTTCACTTATTGAACATCCAGCCCAGGCTCTCCTTGATGTATAATTACATTACCCATCATTCCTCCCCCACCCCAAACTCCACATACACAACAACCATCCCTTCTATGGTGAATTAAGTTAATATTAATTGTTATAATACCAGAGCTGCATGTGTTTTGTGTACTCTTCAATTCCTCTGGATTTCTTCTGTGTCACAAAGTGTGTTCATAGATGTTTATATATATGGCTATAGATGTGTCTGTATATATATATATATATATATATATATATATATATATATATATATATATATATATATATATATACATATATATATATATATATATATATATATATATATATATATATTCATATTCATATCTATGTGCACACATCACTGACATGTATATATATATATATATATATATATATATATATATATATCCACAAGAAAAGGTAACAAACTGATGAAGCAGAGCAATCGGATTCGAACAGAAGCACACCAGATATGCAAAATCCTTAACGCAAATTTATTTCAGTGCAGATAAAGACAGCGTTTTCGCTACTCAAGGATGGTAGCTTCTTCAGAGTGAATGGATACAACAATAAAAACACTTTTATAAAAGCGACAAGTAATTTACTGGTTACATCACTTCCTAACTAAATTTAAAGCGATAGTATCGCAAAAAAGTTCAAACATGTGGTCTATTAATATAGAAAGAGAAGCGATGTTACCAATTAAAGACACAATCACACAGAAATCAAAAAATCCTTGGCCAAAAGGCGCACCTATTATGCATAACATATACTAAAATAAATAAATAATAATACAAATATAAAAATATGAAACAAATAAATGCTAGTTACCGCTAATGCAGGACACATTTATGTGACATTTGGTTAAGTAAATCAAGCTGCAAGTGTGTGTATTTTGTCAATCTTGCGTCTCTCACTAATCAGAAAAGCAGGGGATGGGTAAACCCATAAAAAACAACAACTGGCATATTAAAAGTATTAGTAATATTATTAAAAATATATACAAGTAGGCAAGTTGGACCCTGATATATGTGAAGTTTGTAATTCCTCCAAAAAGGCGGAATATACCATTCTGGTAAGTGGGTAGTCAACATGCATAAATCTTAAAAGACAGGTGAAAATACAATGAAGTAAGCAATAAAATTATGCCCCCAAAATATAAATCTCTAAAGTGAAAATACACATAATGGATAGAACCAATTATCTAGAATAAGGGTAATAAAATATTAACAAGAAGGTTCTGATAGAACCCTCAAGAAAACTACCTCAAATAGGATCTATATTTTAGGTAGGCAGATATATTGCAGCTGTCATTAAGACCAGGTGTGTTAAACGCATCCAGTTTGAGCTGCCATAGCAATTCACGGTTTTCTAAAATAATGGAAGTCGGCCCCCCTCTGATGGAATCAGAAATGTGGTCAATACCCATAAATAAAAATGAGTGGCCTGGACTGCTAGCTACGTGTTTTGCCAGAGCATTGTCACAATTCTGGTTTCTAATAGCATAATTATGCTGGTAGATACAATCTTTGAATCTTCTATCTGTCTTGCCGACATAATATGCTGTACAGCAAGAACAGAACGCTATATAGACTATGGATTTGGTATTACAAGTGATCCTGTGAAAGATGTCGAATTTCTTCCCTTTAATAGAGAAAGAACTACCAGTCTTTATACAATGACATTGGTTACAAAAACCACATGCAAAACACCCTTTTGTTCTACTCTGTATGTCCTGACTAGGATGCTTTTGTAAAAGTTCCTTGATGTTGGGACCCCTTTTATAAACAATACGGGGTTTTTCTCCTAATTTTTCAACCATTGATGAAGTACTAGAAATAAAATGCCAGTTTTTATTCAGTATTTCCTGTATTAAGCTAGAATTGATATTAAATGTAGTAATAAAACTACAAGGATAATGGTTGGAAGCATTGGTTTATATTTAGTATTAGTTTTTAACAGTTATACATATGTAGACTTCTATATGTTGATTCACAAACTACAGTTCATTACAATGTACTGTACATATGTACACAAAGTGACTGTCTCATTTGTTCAGTACTGTGGAATGCCTGTAGTAAAAGGTGTATTCTAAAACCCATGAAACATGGATACAGCACAGATGGCTTAGTGTTAAGTCCAGTGACTATGGTGTGCATGGTCCAGGGTTCAAGACCTGTGATGGTTTCACTTTTATTGGGCCAGAATACGGCAGTTGTAAGCATGTCTAAAAGTGATTGTGCGACATTAAGGTGGCACTTAAACACGGTTAAATGAAATTTAAAAGCATATAACCTGTGCGCGCAAACAAGGTCACATCCACTAACTACTCAGGATATATATACGTAAGTGTAGTAACATCTCACTATGTGCTTACATAACTTTACAATCTCTGTTGACTTCACTCTCAGGCAAACATGGGTTTATATGGGTATTTCAAATGTTTATTAAACTGAAGTTTACTACCTAAATATGCAAACTGTGGTTAAGGTATACTTTTTAACATAAAAACATCTCTGACTTTATTGGAATTTGAACCACCAATGCATAGATACTATGCAAATGCTCTAACCATTAGACTAGTGACATTCATGTTGCTGCTGCCTATTTTTCTATTTAGATGATCTCTATGTGTAAGCTATTCTAAGCAAAGGGCAGTGGCATGCAAACCCACTGAGCTTCAGGTACTCTTTTAATAATAACATAAGAAATTAAAGGGGAGCATATAAAGTAAAATTCCTAACTCCATTAGGCATAGCCCCTCACTGACACTCTTCAAGAGAAACCTTGAAGAGTGGATGGGGAATGGTAGATGCACCCCAGGGATCCCAGCATTGACTCTGCTCGACAGAGGGACAGTTAATCAATGGGGTGGCAAAAGCTGACACATTCTGGCTAGGCATATGAATGCCCTTGAGCAGTTAGCCTGGCACCTACCTATGAACCTATGAACCTATACATACAGTAGCAGTACATGCTGATAGCTTAGTTTACTGTTCAGGTGTTGACTTACCTTGTGTCAATAGCAGTTGCGTGTGCAATAGTTGCAGGCTGCTTATGTTGGATGCACACAGTAGACTGCCTATACATGACAATTTACAGATAGTCTTGTGTGTGTGTGTGCCATCCATTTTTACTGTGTATGCAGGTGGAGAAAGGTGCCAATCCCTAGGTACCTACACTGTCAGTGTGTGTGCCATACATTCCCTCTTTGCCAAGGCATGGGCATACTGGTCACACCTCCATCTGCCTACAGGGGCCGGCTCAGGGGGCTCATGGTCTGAGTCCCTCTGTGCCTGTGGGGCCCTTGGCAATGGTGGTGGGCTGTGAGGGCCTTCACCATTCTGTCCCTGCTGCAGCTGTTTCCTCAGGATCATATTGTGTATCATGGCACATACTATGATGATGTGGGCACATGTGGCTGGAGAGTAATCCAAGGCTCCACCGGATATGTCCAAGCAACGGAACCGTGATTTGAGCATCGCAAACACACACTCTATGACGATTCTGGTTTGTGCATGTGCCTCATTATGGCATTCTTGTATGGGTGTGTGTGCATTTCTGATGGGTGTCATCATCCATGGTTCCAGTGCATAGCCAGCACCCCCCAACAGATGGCCATATGGGATGTCTCCCCTGGCAAATTCCTGATACAGCTATGAGGCATGCCAGATGTGGGAGTCGTGATAGCTTCCAGGGCTGCCAGCACACACATCCATGATAATGCCCTGGGCATTGCACATGACCTGGCAGTTGATGGAGCGGTATCTCTTGCGGTTTATGTAGCGCCTACACTGCTCACCGGGTTGTGACTTGATATGTATGTGCGTGCAGTCTATTGCACCCAGTACCTCTGGGTATTCTGCCACATGTTGGAAAAGATGCATATTGCTGGCCAACTCCTCCTGCATTTCGGGGAAGTATATGTGCTCACTGGCATGTGGTAACATGGCATCCAGGAACTGGTGGAGTACTCTGGATGCTGATGCCTGTGAGATCCCCATGATATCCCCAGTTGTAATTTGAAAGGTACCTGTGGCTAGTGATCTCAGGCTTACACATACCTTGGTATCCAATGGGATGGGTTCCCCTCCATTTGTTCTGGCTCTGAGGCATGGCTGGCACAGCTCCACAAGGTGCTGTAGGGTGTCCCTGTCTACCCTGTAATGCTCTACTATCTCAAGATCATGTAGCCCCTGGTAGGTTACCCTGGGTCTGAACACTCTTCTCCTCCTCTGGTGCCTGAGGTGGTTGTAAGCATCATCCTCTTCACCACCTTCAGTGTCCATCACATGGTGGTGGATTAAAGCAACGGCAGCCCCTAACATGTACATATTAAAACTTCCCCATTTGTATACACCAATGGTGCAGTGTGTATGGGAAAACACAAGTGTGTTTGAGGTGCTTTCACACTTTATACTATTGTGCTATAGATGCTGCTGATGTAATTGGCTGTGTATGAGCAGTTCCAGCTGCAAGGTATCTAATTTATGGGTTTTACATTGCTTACTGCAAGGGGCTGTAGTATGGAGTTATGCTAGCCTGTCTTGATTCATCTGTTGCCCTTTAATTCCCTTTTAAACCTAGATCCCCTCCCATTGTCAAGCATGCATCCACCTGCCAGCTTTATTGTCTTGTACTTTCCCTACCCAGTCGTGTGTTGCAAAGTGTTTTATGTAGCTGATATAATTCAATTCTACTTTGTTCTCCTGTGGCACTTTACTGTTTTCTTTGCAGTACAGTCCCTCCCCTTTCCTGTTCTGTGGGTATCTGCTAGCAGCCATGTTAGCTGTTGTCAATGGCCCACTGTAGGTTCCTAGGTGTTAATTGCTCATTTGTACTCCAGTTTCCCTACTGCTGCATTTCCTTATTTTTTTCATATAGCCTTCCTGTTCCATCTCCGGTGTGTGCCATGTATACCTGTTTACCGGGTTTAAGCAAGTTTTAATCTCCGATCACATGCATACTCAGTTATCTTGTGTGCTCTCAGCTAGCCAAAGCTACAGCCAATTAAACACACCCCTTTCCTTTAGCTTTGCTTAGCTACGGGCAAACCGGATTGGCATTGCTCCAATGTGCTTACAGCAAAGATGACACCCCCCCCCTCTTGTTGTCATCTTTATTTCATGGTCACACCTCGGTGTTGTAATACTACGCCATGAGGTGTATCCTTACACCAGGGGGGAATCTGTGATTCAGTATAACTCCTCTCATTTGCATTAGATTGCCTACAAATTCCTAGAAACCACGCATAACACTAACACAGCCCCTTAGCAACCCTTGCACCATGGTGTGGTGTAACATGCCTGCCACTGACTATTATGGGGAAATCATGCTATGTGTTACATTGCAGTAGTATTTTCTTTTTTTCTGTTTTTCTTACGATCCCGTTTGCACGAAGCTGCCCTACACTTTAAACTTCACGATAGAGCAATGTTAATTTTACATTTTGTACATGTACTTTTATGCCAATGGCTATATATTTAGCCATTGGCATATACTAACAATATAATACATGTGTTTGGCCGGCTGACATGGCTCCGATTTTATGTTTGCAGTAATGTAAACCATTTTTTACGGTTTACATTTCTGCATGCTTACAATACGCCTGCACCACTTCCTGGATCGCTAACTACCCTTATTTGCATGCTACACTGCTGCAAATGGGGTTATTAGCATACAAGAGTCGAGAGCTGTGCCGGTGTAGTGTACGCAGGTAGCGCACGTGAAAACAGCTCGTACCTGCATTGCTCGGTGGCCATATTTGGTGGTGGAACACCAATGCTACTCCTGCGCCTGGCACAAGCTTCGTGAATCCCAGGGTATGCCTTCTAGTACTCTACTGTTAAATTCTCCTGTAACCCAGTCGTAAAACTCTATCAAGTTGTCATCAGTCTATGTTTTATCATTGTGCTGGAGATTGCTGTCCTTTAGGAAAACAGACGACCATTTCATTAGGATATTTTCACGGATTTACTTGTCTTCACTACTAGGCTAACTCCAGATTGTACCTCTTCTCTTCCTCTTCCCTTGTACAAGGGTACCACTCCTCTTGACATAATCGTTAAGGTGTTTTCCTCACAAACACAAGGTTATTTCTTAAATTTCATGCACTTCTAATCATACCTCTCAACCTCTTAGTGACAAATTCTGGCCAAAGCCATCGATAATGGGGAAATAAAGGCCAAAAATCAGGGGCAAATTTTAAATATCTCTGTTATAAACTTAGAAAGTTGATAGAATAACATGTTTTAGTTTAGCAAGCATTTTCTGAAGGACGTGAAGTCTGAAACTCAAATGCTTGCTATTTAGTGACTTTAATCCTCAATAAATTGCCAGAAAAACAAAACTGTTATGAGAAGTAGACCAAAGATAGGATGCCAAAATCTGGACCTTCTGTTAAATTCCAGACAGTTGAGAGGTATGCTTTTCCACTAGGCGGTGATTTGTTGAATGTGTACCTTACTGTAAATCTCAGCAGACTGTACCTTTCTGTGATGTGTGATAAGTCACTCAATGATTATGGAATTATTATTATTATTATTATTATTATTATTATTATTATTATTATGCTCTGCACATCCTATGTAATACTCACCTCAAATAAACTAAAATATGTTTCATTAAAACACTATAAAACTATAACATGCTGTAACATTACCAGTGGATGTGCCTCTTGCATCATGTCTAACTCTTAGTATATGTAAAGGTCACAACCATTATGATGCAGGTATAAAGCCTAAAATATAAAATTAGGTTTTATGTAAACTTAGATGCCATTTCTTTAACAATCTGATTGTTCCTTTCAATTTCATGTATCTGCATTACATATGTTGGACATACCATAGGTATGCCTGTAGGACGCTTGCCATAATGATCTTCTTAGTGGTCTAAGTGTCTACTTTCTTTGTTCCTCCAGGGAGCGGAGCTGCACCTTACATCCCTTAAAATGACCCCTCTCTACCCTAGAAAGTTAACAAAGACCACTTGCACCCAAGAGGCTTTACAAGGACTTTGCACAATGCACCAATATGTTACGGTCTGGGCTTGGTCTAGTTATCCCTGTTTGAAGATCCAGTGTACTTTAAGAGGTTTGCAAGGACTGTGCAAAAACTCTTATGGTTGGGATGTACATCTGGACACTGGCCTTGTGTATTTTTGATGGAATGTTAACTGTCTACACCAAGTTGATTTTGAAGGTATGTTCCTGGCTCTTAACTTCCTTCAGGAGGATATATGTCTACTCCAGAAGGTTTAAAATCGCTCACTGTATCAAAAATGTCTTATGTTGTAAGGAATTTAGTAGTACTGCTTAATTAGTCTCAGGACTTATATAGATGAGTCAGTAAGTCATCTTATTTAATGTGAAATCAGACCCCTCATGTAATATATTATTCTATACAGGTGTTGGTTGAACATGATTGCTCATTGATGATGTAATTGTTTTTTGTATTTCTCTTCTTCTCCTCTTGCCCATATGAAGAGATACATAGTTTTGTCTCATATCATACCATGATACTTTTGTTTTTATAGCTGTCAGCATCACTTGTGTTTAGTTCTACCAATAGTAAATGTTTTAGCTATATTAATGACATTATGCCGCTATATGGAAGCTTCACCGTCTGTAGTTACAAATCTATATGCATTGGTTCTTTTTATCCGAACATTTTGGCCCTTGTAGATTGTGTGCAACATACTGTATATTTTTGGTTCTGTTTTTTTTTTTATATATATTGATGAAATGCGGGAGCATTGTTTTCTGATCGTATTCTTTCATTGTCGCTATCTATCCGCACATTCGTTATCTTTTTATATTTTGGCTAAGGGTGTTGTTTAATGCTCTTAAGATTGTTGTACATGGTAAGCACAGATAATTCTTTGAATATTTATTGCAACTCCACCCTTGGTTGGTTTATTACATCTTTCAAGAAAAACGACTGAAACAACTTACTATGAAATTTAATGGTAAAAACTAAAAGCAAAGCTTTCAGTTTCAGCAGTCCTTCAGTGTAAGATAAAGTATATATTTAGTTCCACGTTTAAATACAATTTCATATGAATTATTCAAAAAAGTACATCCAATCAAAAGAACACATTAACTGATTTAAAATATATATAAACATTTTGTTTATATATATATATATATATATATATATATGCATGTATCATAAACTTAAGTATAATATAAAATAATTTTACATCTTCACTTATATCAAATGTTTATATAACTAAAAATTACTTTAAATAAGACATCCTGTCCTTTGTGTAATCATCTTGTTAATACCAAGAAAAGAATCAGCTTTTGACAATATAATCCACTCATATTCCTTTAATTCAAGTTTGTTATTCAAGTCACCTCTCCGGATGACTTTATAAACCACTGTCAAAACTCTAAACGTAAAATCATGGTATGAGGCATACTCATTAATGTGTTTGCCAATGAGCTTGTCAAGTTATTTCTTCTTATACCGGACTTATGTTCTATTATTTTGTCCCTAAGATGTCTAGTAGATTTACCAACATAAAAACTGGAACAAATTTTACAAGTAGCTAAATATACTATATTACAGGTATTACATGTGGCAAAACATTTTAAAGTATAAGTTTTCCCAGTAACAGGATGTATAAAGTTCTCCTCATTGTTACAGATGAACAACAACTACAGTTGAAACATGACACAGTTCCTTTTTTTCATTATTGGTTTGTTAGTATCTGCACATTTCATATCCTTATTACATAACATTTGATTCAAGCTCATACAGTAACAATAAGAAAATCTTGGTTCAGGGTCACTTCTTAAAATACTCCAGTTCCTAAAAATTATATCTCTCACACCACCACTACATCTACTATATGTAGTGGGCTAATGAATTACATTACCACCCATCCTTTGTCTAACACTTTGGTCAGTGCAATGTTGATTACTAAAGTAAGGTGGAAATTCTACATCTCTTAGATTTATAACTTCTTCTTTTGTGTCATACAATATTTTTTTATCTTAACCTCTTTCAATGAATTAATTAGTAATTGCATTCATTTGTTGAATGCAGTTATCATATTCTGTGTTCAGCTTACAAATATGTATGCATTATCCCTTAATAATTCCCTTGAATATATAGAGAGAATGCATGCTGGTATAATGAAGACACTTATTTTTATGCACTATTTTCCTGTATACTGATGTCTGTACAACATCATCCTTTTTGCTCAACACTATGTCCAGAAATTGAATATTATCAGCTGAACTGGTCATAGAAAAATACAGAAAGTCAGAGCTGTTGTTATGATACTCAATAAATTCATTCAACTCCTCTTTACCACCTTGCCAAATAAAAAACACATCATCCACAAATCTTTTTAAAAAAGTTAATTTTGAATTATAGCAACCTGGAGCATTATATACAAACTCTGTCTCCCATTCATCTAACACAAGATTTGCATACGTATTGGTAATGGGAGTGCCCATTGCCACTCCTGATATCTGATGGTAATACTTATTATTTAAGACAAAAATGTTATTATCTAAAACAAGCTCAAGCAACTCACAAACAGGTTCTATCTCTCTACTCAATGATAAACCATGACCACATAACTCACAAATCGAATTCACTCCATATTCTCTAGGGATAACTGTAAATAATGATTTTATATCAAGTACAACACATAAAAATGGTTTAGGTTTTCTGGTAGACAAAAGTGATATAACTGTTTCAAACAGTCACCCATGTCTTTTATATAACTTTTAGCATAATTTAGATAATGGGATAAGGCCTTTTGTAAACGTAAGGAAATAGGTTTGGTTGACCAACCTATATACAATATTATGGGGTCTCATTGATGGTTCTATGATAGAGTTGTGGATTTTGAGAATGCCATAAAGTATAGGAATTCTGGGACATGCTACTGTAAAGAACTGGAAAGTGTCACCATCTATATAATTCATAGCCATCAAATCAAATATGGATATGTTAATCCTACTGATAATTTTCTTAACCTCCATATAAGGTATCTCAGTAAAAGCAGAACTATCCAAAAGAATTAAATACATAACTTCCAAATATTTAACTTTATCCATAATAACAATCACACCAAAATCTATACATTTTGGTCTTTGTAGATTGTGTACAACATACTGTATAGTTTTCATTCTGTTTTTTTATATACGTTAATGATATACAGGAGCATAATTTTCTGATCGTATTCTTTGATCGTAGCTATCTATCCGCACATTCTTAATCTTTTTATAGTTTAGCTAAGGGTGTTGTTTAATGCTCTTAAGATTGTTGTACATGGTAGGTACACATAGTTCTTTGAATATTTATTGCAACTCCACCCTTGGTTGGTTTATTACATCTTTGCAAGTTCTTACTCAGTGAAGATACGTAACTCGTTTTGACTATGGTAGGTCAGTTATGACCACGTTACCTTAAGGTCCACCTTAAAAAGGCAGATGTGTGCATTACAAGAGCTCTGACTGGCTTGTTAATGAGTGATGCTTTAGAACTATAACGGATTTTATCAATGGATTTTATGAATGGGTTTTGCACGTTTTGAATAATGACATGTTACTTTTGAATAATGACATGTTACGTCTCTGGTCTTCAAAGCCTGGTTATCTATTTACGGAAGCCATGTTTTTAACTTCCACAGTTTTGCTACTTGCTGTACTACTTGTTTGTTTGATGAATGATAATATAGATTTACAGCATGTGTTTGCACCTGGATACTGCCAGTGTTTGTTATGATATGTATATACATATATATCTTATGAATAGATTCCACAATCCTGAATGATGCATTTGCTTCTCAATCTAGTTATTTTTATAAGTTAATATATTCTTTAGACTATATAGTCCATTCCTTGTTGTTTTATTCAGTCAGACAAGTGATACCGTAGGTCCACAGAATGTCCTTATTATCGGATATTGCAAATTACTTTTATAATCATCCTACAATGATATTTTATCTCACTTTTTACTAGGTGTTTCTCCATAGGACATTATGTTTGTTAGCTCTTGTATAGAAATAATTTATATAGTCTTTTGACCAATTTTGTTTTACATCTATGATTATCTTTATTAATGAATAATTTGATTGTTTTATTCATTTCTGAAGCAGTTTTATGCTATTGAGATTTTATATGTCATTAAGATTTCACATGTCTTTATGACTGTTTTTTTTTTTTACACTCCCTGTTAATGGGAATATTTTAAGTAATTATGTTCTGCATCTATTCTGGCTGATTGTTTCATATTGCATGGTTTATGTTTTATGAAGGAATGACCATCATTTTTTGTGGGTGGGCACGGTTTTTTAATGTGATTGGTTACTTAGTTTTTAAATTGGTGTTTGTACTAGAGTTACAACAATGATCTGAAGAAGGGCGTAGTTATCGCCAGAAAGTGCTTATCTGTTGTTATAATAAAGTTTATTTCTTTCAGTTGTGGTGACCTTGGCACTTTTTTGTTTTGTTTGTTTCATACCTTTAAGTACTTGGCCCCGGTGACTGTATCCCTAGCTTTGTTATATTTGGATATTTTTTTCACACACATGCGCACACACACACACACACACACACACACACACACACACACACACACACACACACACATATATATATATATATATATATATATACAAAAAACTATTAGATGAGAGTATGGGGATGCTGGTTGGCTCGATCCCTGGAAAAAAAAATGTTTATGTTTTTTCTTTGTAGTTTTTTTGATCACATGGTGATCGACCCATTGTGTTTGATCATTTGCCATTCAATACTTTTTTTTCAATTTATGAACATGCATCTATATATACACACACAGATATATATATATATATATATATATATATATATATATATATATATATATATATATATATATACATATATATATCTATGCACACACACACACATAAATGGGTGGACTGCCTTTGGTCAAGATTCTCTTTGGTTGATATCTGTTTAATCATCAGTATTTGGTTAATTAAACACATGATTAACAGGTGTGCATGATCACAAATTTCTCGGGGATTGGAATATGCCCTTTCTCTGATATTGTGCAATCTCATAGTTGGTAAATATAATTAGCATGGGGTGTGGGTGGAATAGTCCCCCTGCAAAAAACAATGTTTTTGTTGTTCTTCCAGTTTAAACTTTGCACGTTACTAAGGTTTTTTTCTTGGTACATGCATGGTATTGTGTCAAAGATGGTGTCAGTATTGTATGGCCAACGTTTGAAAGATCAGTCTATGGTTGTCGATCATTACTGAGTGGCTTTCACATGTTCTAAATTTCTTCACCATTTTTTTTGCCTCATTAGCAAATGCAGTTCTTCTTTATATGGTCATTAGCATATAATATAACTAACCGTGTTAGTTCATCTGGCCACGTCATGTTTCCAGGTTTTCTGAATGGCACACACAAATTCACTGACAGCGATATGGCAAGGTGTTTGAATTTGGCTTTCAGTGTCTGTAATGGTAGCTGTACGCATGATGTCTACCCAGAGAGAAATTCACACATCATGATGTTCAAATCTTTCTGACTGAAATTATTTAAACAAAATTTGTTTGGTATAAGGTTTGTGAATTGTAAAAAGGAAGAAGGGAGAATTGGAGCTTCTGTGAAGATTGTTTTTGGTTTTCTTTTCCCACTCTGCTTTGTCACACCTCATGTCCAATGTTACAGAGGATGCACATATAATGGAGCCCTACAGGATAATAGCATCTTCTTGTTTGCAACGATAAAAATAAAAATAATACTCTACAGCATTCCCTGCTAGAGAAATAAAGGGGCTGCATCTACCAATATATACGGCATGCAGAGAAGGCACCTTCAGGGCATAACTGTAATATATCTTAGCACAGCTGGCCTGTAGTCTGTATTTTACATTATACTATGTCTTGTCTAATGGCAGGGGACTATACATCCCGGGTCACATTGTTTTTTATGTTAATGTAACATTGTAACTCTGCTCAATTTCATTATTCCTCTTCATCCTTCCTCTACTAGTCCTATATTTGTCTGATTGCCTTGGTTGAGTCCCTCTCCAGTAGCCATTCTGGTAGCCTTTTGCCTGGATCCTTAGCCTCTTCTGTGCAGAAATACTTTCACAGATCCAGACAGTCAGTGATCCCTGCATTCTGCTACTGGTACCTCCTCATCCTCCTTCCCCTAGCCTTCCTGTTGTGGGTAACTCATTTTTTATTGTCCTAGACTGATCTTGTGCACCTATATCATTTCCCCTCTCCCTTCTGGACCCTAGAGAAAAAAGGCCCATTTCATCTAATCTGTGGTCATGCCCTTACCTTCCTCCATCCCATACCCTTCATATTTTTTTTCCTCTGGATTCCTTCTGGCAGCCTAATTACACTCTGTCCATATGGCATGAATAATTGTACTCAGTACTTACAATGTGGTCTAACCAGAACCACAGCAGAGTGAGACCATTATTATTTTGCATGTAGAGTCTAGTCCCCTGAACATATACCCCAGCATTCTACTTTCTACTGCATGAATCTCTGAGTCTGGCCGTGGTGATCTTGTCCTGTTAAACATGTCTTTTCCTGCTTTGCTGCCTTAGATCCACATTCTAGCTCATACTTCTTAGAAAACAAGTGCGGACTTTGGGGCCAGGACAAATACAGTATCTGTTATGTCTGATTCATCAAGGTGTAATCTGCACCAATCCCTGACTGGAAAATGTTTATTTAGATTTAGGTACAGGCAGACTCCTGTCTTGTACCAGCTGAGTATCACCACATCTCCCAATTCTCAGTGTCTGCAGTGTACAACATAGCTGTGCTGTTGTTACCTTTCTTTGTTTTAATCTTTATCTGCTTTGAGTCACCTTTATGCAGCCCCATATTAACATTTGGATTGTTTTTCATGGCAGCATTTTCTTTCTGGGGTAATTGCTTTGTGAATGAACACTGTATGCATAACTTTTAACTTATTTATGCTACACATTGGATAAAATCCATTTTGTGCTACACAGACACAACAGCTGAACAATGATACAAATCACATTAAAATATTTTCACTTGTGTAATTTTATACCTTTCCTGTGTAACACCTAACACCTATATCCCCATTATTATGGAATATAAATCAATACACTTAGGTCTAAAGTTTTCCAATTTGGGGACTTGCCTCTGGCAAGATTACTTCACCACCATTATTCCCTCTGAGCTTGTATCAATACAACCTAACTCGGTCCATGCTTTCTTCATATGCAAAAGTTAATTAAACATACATCTGTATGTATCATAGTTTACACATTTAGACACAGCTGAGAATTTTCCATTACTAGGGATGCATCAAACATAATCTTTGCCCCATCTCATTTGCTTGAACTAAAAGCATTTTCCTTACTTCTTTCTGATTAGAATGCACTCTATCAGATGGCATTATTACTCCAAGTCATTTTTTTATTGACTTCACTAGAAATCATCTAGTTTTGCATGCTCACATTTTTTGACTATGCTCTGAGGTAAAAGAAAACTCCATCCTGAAATGTAATTAAACTTATACTAGAGTTATTTTTTTCCTGGTGATATCACATAGTGCATTTAAATTTTTTTTTTCATTTTTATTTGTTTCCCTGCCACAGATCATGATTGCTCCATCCTTTTTCTTACTCAAATCTCATCTTGTCTCGTTACGGAAATTGCTTCAGCCTGCATTACATAGACTGTGATTTTGCATTTTGGAACTATCTTGCAGAGGTAATTAATGTGCTATAAAAAGCTAGTAAAACTCTTTTCCAAAGAGGTAGTTGTTGGAGAAATCTTTGAAGAAAATGGCTGAGTTTTATTGCAACACTACATAAACAAACTGACAATAGTCTCCCTTTCATTTATTTGTTTCATAGTTTATTTGCTTAAGTTGGTGTTAGTGTTCCAGGGCAGAGCTCCAGTTTTATTACATATTTGTTTATTTTGATTGGTAAGTATTTTCATATTTGACCAGGAAATAATGCTTTCACCCATGTAACTACAAAATTAAGGGCAATATCAGAAACTACAAACTAGTGTCATTTATCTTTCAGGTTTTTGAAGTGAGAGCAGTCTATCACTATGGAATAAGCCAAATGAGTTTCATACCATGCAAGAGGGTGAACTGGGATAGTCTAGATTTTTTTAAGGACTACATCTCTGAACACTTGAAAATCTCTCCCCAGGATTCAATAAACTCCATGCAGGAATAGTGCTATCCCTACACAGAGTAAACCATGTGCGTTTCCACATAGTAACAACAGCACGCCTTGCAGATTCATGAAGATGCACTACTGCTAAGGCTAAGCAGACACGGACACTACTGAATGCAGGGGGCATGTTTAAGTAGTGCACGCACATCTAACACACCCCCTGCACTATCATAGTGCCATACGGCACTTTTTAAATGCTTTTCAGTGTCTCCGGACACTGAAAGCAAATAAAATAGTTAAACAGTGTCCGCAGACAGTACGATTGCTAGGAGATCAATAAATAAATGCAGGGGATATGTGACCAGTACTGTCACACACTCCCTGCATTGGCAAAGTGCCACCAGTGTTCACAGACACTAAAACCAGGAAGTCTAGATAGGAAGTAATGCAGGGTGTGTGTGACAGGTACTGTCACACACACCCTGCATTGTCAACGTGCAGTACAGCACCTACAAAATGCTTTCAGTTTCTGTGGACACTGAAAGCAGGAAGTTTAGATAAGAAGCAATGCAGGGGGTGTGTGACAGGTACTATCACACACCCCCTGCATTGTGAAAGTGCTGTACAGCCATACCTCACAACTGTGCAGGTTTTCACAGAATGTCTAGATGTCTGCCTCATATTTTTGGCATGTTCCCCCCAAATATCTATCCCTACCTGGCAAATACCAGAGGACTGGAGCTATTAAATAATGACAAACATTTGAGTTGAAGATTTCACATCCTTCATTAAAGTCATGCTAATGCCAAATCTATTATTTTATCAACTTTCTAAGTTTGTAAGAGCAATATTTAAAATCTGTCCCTATTTGTCTCCTTGCACTTGCCTTTACTGTGACTTACAAGGAGTATTGATACATGTCATTAGAGTGATTTTATGAAATTCCTTTTTTTTTCATTCTGAGGTATGTTTAAGTATAGCTGAGCGAGTTTGCACATTATGCCCCTTTGCTTAGCATTGCTTAAACATCCCATAGGAGATAAATAAAAATATACAGTTAAAATCCTGCCAACAAGGTAATGTACTGTTTAGAGTCTCAGCTTTGCATGCTGGCATTCACGGTTCAAGTACCAATACAGGCACTTTATTTTTACATGGGAAAACATTGTTAAAATTATCTTTTTTGTTTTAAATTATGTTGTAATTGATATTTGATAACCAGGGTAGTGTAGCTGGTTCAAAATGTAAGTGTGAGTGCATATAACATGTGAAATCACCCACGTATACCCAAGTGTCCCATACAGTATAGTTACACCCCAAGGTAATGTAATGAAAGTACATAGAGCGATGTCATGTAAAGTAAATCATATACACTTAATAATATGTCAGTAATGATAAATGAAGTCATAATTCTGATATTTTTTAAATGAAAAGTGAGCAATGGTTAGCAGTGGTCAGCTCTGCTTAGCTGGTTTAAGGATTGTTTAGACATAAATACTAAGCAGCAGTCAGCTCAGCTAAGCGGATTTGTGCACTGTTAAGCAGTGTTCAGCAATTACCCCTTTAAGCACTATTCAACTCAGCTTAGCAGATGTGCGCACTGCTTAGCTGAGTTTAGCATTTTCAAAATGGTCCAATGATGGCAAAGGGTGGGAATATGGCCTTATTTAAACCGCACAGGTGGGAATACATCCAGAGCCTGTTGTAGTTGATCTGTGTTGGGCGTTGGTGAAGGAGGACATTTTCTGGTGCAGTGCTGGGGCATTCAGGAGTCCAGGGTCATGGCTGGACTCCTTGTAGGAAACCATGATGAGAGACTGCTGCAGGGCCAGTACCAGGACTCACAATACAAAGTGGAGGCCAGTGACTGTCTTGTACATGATCTCACCAGTGCTACTGGCATCCCCCAAACTGGTGAACAGGTATGGCATCATTATGCCGACCTAAAGCAGAGGAAAGGGGTGCTCTTGGCCCAGTGGATCCAAGATGCATGGGCACAGAATGCTCCAGTAGTGTGTAAGTATCAGTATCAAGTAGTGTGTACCAAATTCTAACCTGAGTATGTGATAGACAGGTATGCATAATGTTTGTTTTTCTCCTCTACAGCTGCAACAGAGAGGGCTAGTAACATTAAATACCATGCTGACAGACTGTTAAGGCTGCACCGACAGGCTGGTGAGTACAAATCTATATTACAGTATACAATGCAAATAACTAATAAGGAGTACATTGTTTACTGCCAGTCGGTATACTGTTACCATGTTAACTGAATAAACAAAGTTTGTCTGACTAATTTTGATCTACAGGATATGTAGTACTAAAGCACTGTGTCATGTCACTGTAATAAAGATCTATTCCACAAACTGTTGTGTTTACTCTGGTATGTTGTTGTAGAAATAGAATGTATACAGGTTCTCCACAGCAAATACGGCTTTGACAGCATGCATTAACTGAGGTTGTTCTGAGAACCAGCTGTTAAGAAAAACTGTAGATTGTGGAGCTGTAAAACAAGATATAAATGAAATAAGAAATATATACTGCACTAAGCTCTGAACCCTGAATACTAATGTATCACAGTGTGTCCCATGCAGCATTGCCATGTGTTAACCTTTGCTTTCCAGATTGTATTATGTCAAAGGATTAATGCATAGTACACTATCTATCATGCATGCATCTCAGGATTATAAAGTCAGACTGTCTAACCAAGAGAGTATCAGAAAGAAACCAGTCAAACAAGAAACAGCAGTTCTCCAGAAGGTCAATGTGATAAGAAATAGCTTAGTTGTTAATTTTTCACACCCAGACACGGTCTGAATCCAAGGATTGGTAGTAAGATGTGTCCATATTTACACACAAGGAATCAGGAATAAATGCAGAAACAGTCACGTAGTGTTAACAGATAGTTTTTATAGGTAAAGAAATGTTGGTAGCAGCTGTATGAAGGGTATACTAATGCACCGTGTACAACTGTTGCACTGTCCAATCCCATGCCTGCAAATGACAGCAGGATAGGTAAACACAACATGCACTCTTCCTGATACATGTCTCTCAAGTGTCACGCTATCATGGCTAGTGGTGACTCCTGCCAATAACCCTGGACACAGATAGGAAACCAGGTGAAGTATGCCAGTAGCACACTCACATAACAGCAGTGCAGGGCACCCATTCTGTGCTGGATATGTACCCCTGACATGTACGAGTCCCCTCTAGTCATGTACCCGGAGTTGTCACAGTTTGACATACCATTCCAGATTGACAGTTTAACAGGTATGTTTGTGATACAGAAGCTATGGGCCATAGGTAGATGTAAAGTGAGGGCAGACCCGTAGAGTATTGAGCAGTACTTTTCTGAAAAATAGAAGCATAAACAGTTGTTAATGGACTTTTTGTCTCTCTCACCTTATCTGCATCAATAATTATCATTCATATACTACGGTATGTTGTTCTCAAAACCTAATGTTGGGACTTGTGTTCTAATATTGGTCATAAATTTGATCGGTTGCATGTTAACATACCTTGTTCAAATACCATTGTTAGTGGCCTATTGCCATCAATGTTACTGGCATGCTGCTACAATGCATACTGTTGTTCTCTTTATACATGTGTTCTGTTTGCTATGTAACTGTTTCAAATCTGTTGTATGGGGTTAAATGGAACACCCACGCATGCTGTTATAACTAATTTTGAAATGTTTTGCTCATGACTAACCAATCTATTTTGTAAAATTTCAACACCGTAGCACATTTGGGAAGGCAGATCCCAGCAGATTCAACTCTCCCGCCTCATCTGGCCATGGCACTGGGCTCCAGCACATCTGGGACCCAACCTGGAACTGCCTCCTCCGCTGCTCCTGAACCACCTTCAGGTGGAACCACCTCAGGGGACAGGGGCCGTCCCCCCCTGGGTGCGAGCATGGAGAGGAGCCATCACCCACCACCAGTTCTGGGATTTGGTGCACAGCATCATCTGCATGGAGGTGGATGGACAGCTGTGCCAGATGGAGGGCCGCCTGGAGCACCTTGAGGGGCAGGCTGCCCCTCCTGTCCAGCCCACAGCACAGCCACCTTGGGGGAAGTGAAGGTGTAGTGGTGACTGCCCATAGGTGGGGACCTTAGTCCCACTGTATCCATTTAGGGGCTCATGGGCTTCGGATTCACAACCACCCTCCCCATCAAAGGTTTTTACCCCCTCATGTGTCGTATACCCCCCTGTATGCTGTCTTGTCTGTCTTGTCTATCTGTGAATGCAATCTATCCTATTAAACATACTTCCCAAACATACCTACAGCCCTTCCCAGCATCCCACTCTCACCTTAAAAAAAAAAAAAAAAAAAAAAAAAACGGCATCTGTCCCACCAAAAATAATTTCCCCATACATAGCTCTACATTTCATCCCCATGTACAGTGAAATTGATTAATCTACCCACAAATTATTCTACAAATGTCTGTTGCCAACACCTCTCTCTGTGGGGTGTGAGGCTGTAAATTCCAAATTCTACACATTATTCACAGCTGTTGTTGCAGAAAAAATGTAGAGCTATGGTCCTTTCCTACACCCATCCTGCACATCCCAAGCTGGTTTTCCTAATGTTTTACCCCCTGCTTGCCCCATTTCATCACTTTCCTATCACCTCTTTTTTCTTTTCTTTAATTAAAATTAGAGCATGTGTAAATGGTGCTAAGTGAAGCTAAGAAAACTTAAACCACGCAAACCCACTTACAACTGCTTAAAAGTGCTTTAATTATTCTGTTTCCATCAGCCCTTGCTCTGCCCAGCAACAAAACAATGAGCTTTACCAAGTCTCAAACCCAGGACACTATTCATTACAATCACAGCAATGTACCACTACACCATCTGAACTTTGAGCATTTATAATGCTTTTACAAACATATCATGCACTGCAGTCATTTAACAAAAGGGAAAAATACATATCCGTAGTACTCTTACACACACACACACACACATATATATATATATATATATATATATATATATATATATATATATATATATATATATATATATATACATACATACACACACATATTATAAGTATATATATATATATATATATATATATATATATATATATATATATGTATGTGTATGTGTGTGTGTGTGTGTGTGTGTGTGTGTGTGTGTGTGTGTAAACATTATATATATACATATATACACAACCTCTTACTGCAAGACATCTGCAAAACGCCTGACAAAGTGGGGGAATAAAGGACAAACAATAGTGACATATTTGAAATATGGCTGTTATAAGCATAGAAGTCTGCTAGAGTAGCATGGTTTGTTTTAACAAATATTTTTTGATATATTTCAAGTCTGAAACACAAATTATTGTCATCATTTACTGATTTCAATGCTCACATCATCCCAGTGATTTGTCAGAAACCCACAACTGTTATGGGGAACAGACTAAACATATGAGCCATGCATCTGGACAGTGTATATACATCTGGACAGTGGAGATGTATGACTGCAGTCATGTAACAAAGGGAAAAAACACTGACAGCTGCCAACCATTTCACCCACACCTTCAGAACTATAGTCAGACCATCACGATGCTACCCCAAATCAGCGCTGGGGAATTACTCATTCATTTGCAAATATGTCATGCACTACAGGGATGTAACTGTAGTGGAAAGCACACATCGGTGAGAAATTGTCTACCCACAACCATTTGCACCACAGTCACAGCAACATACCAGTACCCCAACTGAACTCTAGAGTATAATGACTGAACAAACATATCCTGATTGCCAGTCAGACACTACACCAACATGTACTGGCCCAAGTCATAGTCTACTGGGAATCCCGAGTCTGCCGCTACAAACATATACACCTGATAGACCACCAGCAACTTTAGTAGCATGCACAGTCAGATAGAAAAGGATCTATGACACTCAATTCTGCCAGTCTCCCTACTCAGCCCAACAAACATGTACATACTACACTGCTACACAGTCTTGACAGTCTGTTAACAATGGCCAGACATACATAACTCTCAACTGCACAGATTTCCACAGAATGACCAGGGTGTGGGACCATAATTATGGCCACTGCTGCGTACTACTTCCAGGAGTCTGCTAAGTCACTGGGATGATATCAAGAGGGAAGTCACTACTTCATGATATACTGGGCCTATATTGAATGCTTGAACATTCAAAATTTCGAGTCTCATATGGTCGACACCATATGATCGGATTTTTGAATGTTCAAAAGTTGTAACGGAGTTCTCTGTACAGCATGGAATGGAAAGATTTCCCTTTTCTGCACTGTAGTACAATCTCAGAGTTGGTATATGTAAAGAGAGGGGGCTGTTGGGGTTGCAGGGAGGCTTTCCCTTGCTTAGAGTGCTCAGGTAGGTGCTTTGTGTAGCTTTTTTATTATATATTCAAACTTTTGAAAGTTCAATCATATGGTATTGACCATGTGACAGTTGAACTTTCAAATGTTCGATTATCTAATATAGACCCAATATACCATGCCTCTGAACCTGTTACTGCAAGACATCTGGACAAAGCCTGAATACGTGGGGGCCAGGGGGCCAAAAGAGGGACATATCCCACATAATGGTATTACAAACTGAAACAGTTGCTGGTGTTACAAGATTTGTTGTAACATAACATCCCTGAAGGATACAATGCCCGAAACACAAATGGATGTCAACATTTACTGACTTTGCCCCTCACATTATTCCACTGATTTCTCAAAAACAGAAATTGTCTGAGGAACAGACCAAACATAACAGGCAAACCAATGGGCATTCTGTGGACATCTGGACAGTTGAGAGGTATGTCAGAGACATATCACTGTCAGACGTAAAGTCACACAGAAAATGCATGTCCACACACCTCCTGTTAATCTAGCAATCTTCTATGTGTATAACAGCAATACGTACCTACAATATGCAGCCAATTCTGGAACCTTGTCCCCCATTTTGTTGGACTGTCTCCAAATTTCTTGCTCTGAGAGGTATTTCCACCTACCTGCTGTGAAGCTGTATTCCCCACACCTCCATACTGTCCTCCTCACAGGCAAGGAAAAGGGGCAAGGCCCACATGAAGGACTTAATTATAGCACTGTGTTGCTATGGCATTGGCTAACAGAAAGACAACACAGCTGCTCTGGATGCAGGCAGCAAGTGGGAGACACCAATTGGTGCACAGGCCATCACCTGCTCATGAGCAGTACCTACAAAAGGCAAGCTGCTGCCTATACAAAACTGATCTGAACCCATCTACACAAAGACAGACTGTAACTACACAAACCTAAACATTTGCAGTATTCTGAGGGTACTCGTCAGCACTATAGCAGGTATGTCAATCAATTAAGCATGTAATGGAATGCAGACATGGGGATGCAATAATGTGAAATAGGAAGTTAAACACTAGGTTGCAACAAAACTTTATGGACTCACATGTTGCTGTCTGGCACCTTTAGTGATTCCTGCTGTCCCTGTCTGCATTGACATAAATCACAGCTCTGGCACTTGAGTCACCCCAGCAAAGGTCAGCTCATGTATGACTACTACTGAAGTGTCTGTTGTCCAATGCTGACTGTAACAGTGCTAGGACAGCTACCTGGGATGTTGCACCTATTCATATGTCACCTGTGAATGCTACTATGATACATATGCTTGTCTTACAAATATAAGAGACTTATATAGGGTAGTAAACAACTGGCACAGAAGTGTGTGTTGAACTGTATGCTATATGCTGAGCTCATACCTTACAACTGTCCAGAGTGTTGCAGACTTACCACATATTTGCCTCATATTTGTATCCAGTGCCTCATACAGTTGTGCATTGTCTGGCAAATTACTGGCAACCCAGTAAAGACTGAAGTCATAGCATAATAGCATACATTTGAATGTTAGCTGTCATATCCTGCAGAGTATTCCAGTGAATGCAAAACTGTCTGTGCTAGCAACTAAGTATGTTACAGCTATATTTATAAAGGGTCACTATCTTCCAGCCTTTGTCCACCATTGATGTGTGCCTTTATGCAGATGTCTTGCTCTAACAGGAGCTAGGAGTCTTAGCATGAAACTCATGTCATTGTACACGTACCTTGTCCTGGAGGATGCTGACATTTGTGCAGTTACTGACACCTGGTTTGCAGCTATAGAGGGCACACTAACCTTGCAAGGTTACTCATTCCACCATATGTTTAGATCCCAAATAGAGGGATGCAAAGCCACAGGAGGTGGAGTCTTAAACATTATCATACACATACACACCTCCAGGCTGGCCAAACAGTATGAAGCACTGGAGACATCCCAAGTACAGTTAACTGTTGACAAAACACCTACTCAAATCATAGCTAGCTACAGACCACCAACCATGATCTGGACACCCACTACACCTATCTGGATGTGCTTGAATCTGTCAAGATTCAACTGTCTACCCTGCTCCTGGGTGACTTTAACTACCCAACCATAGTATGCATGACCTATTCTACCTGAACATGAACACACAGAGATTCCTCTGCTTTGTCAATGGCAATGCATTGGATCAGCTGGTCAACACTCCTATGACAGGTGGAAATATCCTGTACCTGGGCCTAACCAACATGGGTAGCCACTGTAGCACTCCTACAGTGTCATTCCCTTGGTAAGATCTGACCACATAGCCATCATTGTTGAGGTCACTATCTCCACTGCCCACCCCCCCCCTGTCAGGGTCAAACAAAATCAACTTTCCAAAAATGACTGTAAATCTCCTCAGAGCAAGTAGAAGTAGCTTTACAGCCACTGTCCCATCAATTGGAACTAGCAGTAGTGTCCAAGCCTACACCACAATACTATGTGAGCACCTACATAGCTGTATGGACTCAGCAGTACCTGACAGGACAACATCATCTCCATCAAGGTAGGGTAAATCTCTGTGGTGGATAGCAGCAATACACAAATACCATCATAGGTGGGAATAATTGCTGGACAAGGCCAAGTAGGAGCAGGTGCCTAATTGGAAGCAATGTCACCTTGGTCTGAACAAGCAAATAAAGTCACAGGTGAATTACTGTAAGGCAATCTGTGAGTGCAAATTGGACACATCCATCAAGGCCAATCAGTAAGCCTTCCACACATATGTCTGCAATCCCAGAGGCAACACCCACATCTGCTCTGTAGTGGTGGGCAATGACACCACATACACATACGGCATAGATATAGCCAACCTGCTGCAGACATGTTAAGTGTAAACATCATCCCCCTGTCCCCCCATCAGTACACATGGACATGCATGGCACTTGTCCCCCTCTCCTCATCATCAGGAAGCAGGTCCTTAATGCAATTTCAAAGGCAACACACATACGTTTCCATAGGGCTCTGGCTGCATCCTACATGAACTCAGGCATGAGCTCTCAACTCCATTACACACTGTAGTCAACCAAAGCCTGAGCACCAGTGTCATCACATCTGCACAGAGGACAACCACTGTCATCCCTATACACAAAGGCGGAGCAATCCACTGATGCAGCCAATCATATGCACATCAGCCTAACTAGCCTGATCTGCAAGGCCATGGAAGGTAATATCAAGGACCTTATAAACAGGGACATCGGCAACCTCAAAATGCTTGAGCCCACATAGTGTGGTATTGCCAAAGGAAGATCAAGCCTGTTAAATCTGGTCGACTTCTCTAAAGTGGTCAACAAACACAAGGACGAGGGGAAGATGGTGCACACTGCCTACCATCACCTAGCCAAATCTCTCAGAATAATCCCCAGGTAGCCATGATACATAAGCCTAAACAGCTAGGCATCAACCAGTATGTTACCAGATGGGTAGCTATCTGGCTCATTGATAATACCCACTTGGTCAAAGTAGTGGAAGCCACCTCTAGTAGTAGATCCTTACAGAGTGGTGTACCCGAAAAATTGGTCTAGGGCCCTCTACTGTTTGAGATATACATTCCTGAGGTACAAGACAAAACCAGTGGTCTGTGGCTGACCAGGTTTACAGATGATTGCAAGCTGGCCACTGTCTTACATTCTCCTACTGATGTGAGCATCCTCCAAGAGGTCCTTATCAAAATTAATGACTGGTGCAAGAAGCATTGCCTCAAACTGAATGCCAGGTGATGCATCATTTTCCCTGTTGTGGTAAATGTCATCCACACTAATTATGACAGTAACAACAATGTACTGAGCATGCAATCAGGTGTGAGGCGACTCTTGCACCAAGGTTGGTAGCAACTTGACAGTTCCCAGCATGTGGGCACCATTGCACAGAAGGCTGTCTACATGGCCCACCTCACAAATGTGGGTATGTCATTCAGGAACAAGGAGGCCACAACATCCCTGCACTCTACCCTTATCAGACGCATTACCGAGTACAATGCCTTCTTTGGCATGTACCTTGCCAAGCAAATGCAGCAGTTGCAGAATCCACAGAGGTTCCTGACCAGGCAGATCTGGGGTCTGCAACACCTATCCTATACAGATAGGCTAAAAGCCCTGTCCCTGTACTCATTCTCATACAGACTAATCATAGGTGACCTGTGTCTGGCATACAAGGACATTTCCAAACTAGCCTTGATGGCATTTCTGCATATTTGTAAGACAAACCCCACTCATGCAACATGCATGCCAGACCCTCACTTGGTCTGTGACATGTATAGTACTTGTTGGCAGGATAGTGTAGTTTCCCACACAATACACTATTTTTAAAATGCACTCCCTCCCAATGTCTAGCAGAGTATATGTATAGTCTTCTTGAAAAAGAAGCCGAACAACAGCATGAGAAATGGAAAAGACACCCCTGGGATCACCTGTGTGTCCCAGCGGGACAGGGGAAACAGGTGCTGGCTTTGAAGTTACATGGGTGAATTTCTGGACTAGGCTTATGAGGGCATCAGGGCCAATAGCCTGTTATCATCTTATGAACCTATGCACCTAGTACTTTACATGTTTCCTGTATGTATTGCAGACTGTCCTGCAATGTTGTCTGCATGAATCCGTGTGGGCCTGAACTGTGTAGGTACTGCAGTGATGGAGTATTCCCTTGTCCCTTCTTCAGTTATTATCACATATCGTTAAACCTTGTCATTGTGTCTGGTCTGCATAGCAGTACGTCAGCTCTTACAGTACTTGCAGATGCAGTTGGTGACACTGTATAGCTCACACCTATAACATTGGTCTTGGTCACACATACCATTCTGCTAATAGGCCCATCACACAGTAGAATTTGTTGAGGGCCTTGCAGTAGCTGTAAAAGAGATGGATTGTGGCAGGCAGAACTACCATAAGGTCTGGCCTGAAGGGCCCATAGGTGGCAAAGCTGTGCCAGACTTTACCAGAAATGTGTGTGTGTGTGTGTGTGTGTGTGTGTGTGTGTGTGTGTGTGTGTGTGTGTGTGTGTGTGTGTGTGTATGTGTGTGTGTGTGTGTGTGTGTGTGTGTGTGTGTGTGTGTGTGTGTGTGTGTGTGTGTGTGTGGATCAACAAACATAATACTGTAAGGTATTAATTGACATATATTGTCTTCCTCTCGAAGGTGAACATGGAGGTTCGTGTCTCTCCCCTTCACAACCTGATGTCAGTGTCTTAGTGGACTCCCATGATGATGGTGGTCATAGTGAGGCACAGGTGGGGGTTGTCAGGGCCTGAATCTGTGCCCTTGGCTGGTATCCCACTTTCACCCACAATGTCCCCACACACAGTCAACATGACTACACATACTCGGTCCCCAGAAGCCACAGGTAATGGACAGTTGGAGGGTGGTGGCATGGAACAGGCTAGTGCAGTGATTATGGCAAGTGTTAGTGTAGACACCAGCCATAGGCAGAGAGCAGGCAAGGTCACACACTGGAAGATGGCAGGGGTGCTCCAAAGAGGACTGCTGCCTATCAAGCCCCTGTCACAAATGCCACAGCAGGTGTCAACAGATGCATGTTACAGTCCTTCATGGAGGCACAGGCGTGTACTAACCGCAACACCAGACAGATGCTCAGGGTCATGAAAGCAGCACTTCCTGTCATGCATGATGACCTCCACAGCATTTGTGATGTCATATGTCATTTTGCCAATGTCGTGGATAGACAGTGGGGTGAGACATTTTCCATGCTCGACTGTGCAATGTCTGTGCTTGAGCATGTGGTGGGAGTAGGGCATTGGCCAGGTGGACGTAGGTCAGCAACATGATCAGCTGAGAGCCCATGTGGCCATGTACATTCACAGTCCCGTAGTGGTAGTACTACCAGCACTACTGAAGGGAGGGTGCTGTCCACACCACACCAAAGCAGGCCATAGGCACATGGTCCTGGCCAGTCCTGTAAGGGATGCTGATCCAGCAGACAGCAGTCACCATCGGGGAGTAGTACTGCATCTGTCCTTGGGCCTGGTAGTGCCAGTGAAACTCCTGGCAGAACCAGTTCCTGCATCCCTGCTGGGAGACTGTGAACCATACATCCTGCCATGTACGGTCCACGGCTTCCCAACATAGCCATGTGTTTGGCATCCACATGGCTTGATGGTGTGCAAACACTGACATATCCCTATCACAGGGCAGTCACCACCAGACATGCACAGCTCCTCTGCATGGCCCAGTTGAACACTACCCCTCCA
Organism: Protopterus annectens; assembly: GCF_019279795.1. NCBI lineage: Eukaryota > Metazoa > Chordata > Ceratodontiformes > Protopteridae > Protopterus > Protopterus annectens. The sequence goes on from NC_056731.1 coordinate 750,374,559, forward strand.
TACACAAACACACACACCCACACACACACGCACACACACACACACACACACACACACACACACACACACACACACACACACACACACACACACACACATGATGTCAGCCATATGGCCCAGCCCAGGTCTCAGCCAGTCCCACACCACACCCTTTGCAGGTGATGATATTTGTGCCACAATCCTGTTATCCATTCCAGACATGCATATGAGTTAGCAGACACACACACCAGACATGCATATGAGTTAGCAGACACACACACACACACACACACACATGATGTCAGCCATATGGCCCAGCACAGGTCTCAGCCAATCCCACACCACACCCTTTGCAGGTGATGATACTTGTGCCACAACCCTGTTATCCATATCAGACATGCATATGAGTTAGCAGACACACACACCAGACATGCATATGAGTTAGCAGACACACACACACACACACACACACACACACACACACACACACACACACACACACACACACACACACACACACTCTATTCCAGAACTAGTTGTACTCCGGTCCAGGGTTTTGTGTGCTACAGCCATACCTTCCAGAAGTAAACAGGAATTTGCTAGAGGTACAGGGTTTGTTTTAGCAGACATTTTCTGACATATCTGCTCATATGGGTCTGATGCACAGGATGAATATAATACAGTGTACCAATGTAATGCTGTATAAGGTACTGTCTGCTGGCAATAGTTATGGGCACACATTGAGGTGTATTCTGTCTTCCAGGTGTCTGTGTGTCTGCAGGCTGTGGGCCTGCCAACAGTAGCAATGATGAGTAAGGTGGAGTGGAAACACAGCAATCTCGTTATAGACACACTGCAGCTGTATATGTACATGTTTACCAGGTGTGTTTACATGCAACAGTGTGTGAGGGGTAATTGTGGCAGATAGTGTGGCCTTGCATGCATACATACCCTTGAAACAGCCAGCTAGTCTTCATACATGTCACCTAGGTGTTCTGTAGGACCACAGGCTCACACGTACAGAGGAGGTTACTTGAGTACTGGCACTAGATCCCTCACAAGCTTAGCCATTACTTTAACTATAAGAGATTCAGCTATCAGCACCTGTTGCCCCAGCCATTTCAGTGCCATCCACTCAACCTTCATGCAGTTGATGAGGGTATGCCTGGTACTCTGTATGACAGGTTTGGGGTATGTATTCCTGACACAGGTCAGCCTGTGTTAGTCTAACCTGACAATCACCAGCATGTGTGTCTGCTAACTCATATGCATGTCTGGCCTCTAATGCTGGTAGTGCAACCCGAGTCATAGTCTTGTATGTGGGGCAGCTGACGAAGGGCTGAGCACAGCCCCTACATGCAAAGTGTTATGAATGATAGCACTAGTTACATAACACAAATAGCACAGAGGTAATGTAGTGTGACAGTGTCTGCCACTACTATTTAAGTGGGTGACAATTGCAGGGACTGTTAGGATTGCCAATGGTGGGTTCAGGGGTCCTTACCATGTTAGACCTATCTGACACAAACACACACACACACACGGGGACATGCATTGCAACACACATGCACATGGAGGTGACTCTTCTCTGTATAGATGACCTAGCCATCTATTTATGCACAATACACAGTGATACGACCATTGCATGCACCACAGTGACTTGGTGTTAGAAACTGTGTACCTGTGCTTGTACAATGGATAACATCTGTATGAGCTGAAACTAGGTTGCCAATGGGGGGGGGTTCACAGGGTGGAAGAGGCACACACTGTAGTCAACCAAAGCCTGAGCACCAGTGTCATCACATCTGCACAGAGGACAACCACTGTCATCCCTATACACAAAGGCGGAGCAATCCACTGATGCAGCCAATCATATGCACATCAGCCTAACTAGCCTGATCTGCAAGGCCATGGAAGGCAATATCAAGGACCTTATAAACAGGGACATCGGCAACCTCAAAATGCTTGAGCCCACATAGTGTGGTATTGTCAAAGGAAGATCAAGCCTGTTAAATCTGGTCAACTTCTCTAAAGTGGTCAACAAACACAAGGACGAGGGGAAGATAGTGCACACTGCCTACCATCACCTAGCCAAATCTCTCAGAATAATCCCCAGGCAGCCATGATACATAAGCCTAAACAGCTAGGCATCAACCAGTATGTTACCAGATGGGTAGCTATCTGGCTCATTGATAATACCCACTCGGTCAAAGTAGTGGAAGCCACCTCTAGTAGTAGATCCTTACAGAGTGGTGTACCCGAAAAATTGGTCTAGGGCCCTCTACTGTTTGAGATATATGTTCCTGAGGTACAAGACAAAACCAGTGGTCTGTGGCTGACCAGGTTTACAGATGATTGCAAGCTGGCTACTGTCTTACATTCTCCTACTGATGTGAGCATCCTCCAAGAGGTCCTTATTAAAATTAATGACTGGTGCAAGAAGCATTGCCTCAAACTGAATGCCAGGTGATGCATCATTTTCCCTGTTGTGGTAAATGTCATCCACACTAATTATGACAGTAACAACAATGTACTGAGCATGCAATCAGGTGTGAGGCGACTCTTGCACCAAGGTTGGTAGCAACTTGACAGTTCCCAGCATGTGGGCACCATTGCACAGAAGGCTGTCTACATGGCCCACCTCACAAATGTGGGTATATCATTCAGGAACAAGGAGGCCACAACATCCCTGCACTCTACCCTTATCAGACGCATTACCGAGTACAGTGCCTCCTTTGGCATGTACCTTGCAAGCAAATGCAGCAGTTGCAGAGTCCACAGAGGTTCCTGACCAGGCAGATCTGGGGTCTGCAACACCTATCCTATACAGATAGGCTGAAAGCCCTGTCCCTGTACTCATTCTCATACAGTGGATTGCTCTGCCTTTGTGTATAGGGATGACAGTGGTTGTCCTCTGTGCAGATGTGATGACACTGGTGTTCAGGCTTTGGTTGACTACAGTGTGTGCCTATTCCACCCTGTGACCCCCCCCCCATTGGCAACCTAGTTTCAGCTCATACATATGATATGCTCTACATAGATTATATGCCTGGAACATAATACACAACCTCTTACAATGAGTAATCCTGCGAATGCCTTCATGGATGGTGGGTCAACCCACCAGAAATAGCATTTGGTCTCGTCTACTGCTCCTACAAACCTGCACAAGTGATAGAGTGACAGACTTTGTATCAGCATGATGTGTCAGTCAGGTAAGATGTTTGATGCTGGCATGTGTCCCACTACAGTAACTGTGACATATTTGACAATGATATCACAGGAATGCTCATTGTTAGGGGACACAGACCACATATAAGTTGCAAACATGTGGATATTCCATGTATATCTGTACAGATGACTGGTATGGGCTGTATAGTGTTATATGGTGCATGTGAGGCAGATGACATGAACAGGCTCTTTAAAGTAATGTCATGAGTATGGGGTCAGCAGGCCTTAAAATATTATAACCTACACACACAACAGCCACAGGGGATATGCTTCACCCACACTACTATAGTTGTTAGCACTGAGATTAAAACCCTTACCTATCTACTTATTTGCACTATAGTATTATGCAGTTATTGCACACACCACAGGGCTTAGAGGGCGGACAAGTGTATACAGGTACATCTAAGGTGAATGACATCAGCTGGCCTTCTAAAGTAGGGCAATGGGATGTATACTGGGTGGTACATGCCTCAAACTGCTATAACCCACACCCCCAGAGGATATGATTCTCTCTCTCTCTCACACACACACACACACACACACACACACACACACACACACACACACACACACACACAAACACACACACACAGGGAGGATATGATTCTCACACACAAACACACAGTATCACAGCTGCCAGTATTGAGTTTAGAACCCCTTCCTATCTAGTTATGTGTACTACAGTGTTACACAGCTATCACAAGTGCCATGGAGCTTATATGATTTAACAGTGTCCCAAGATGGATTCACTTCAGAAGCCTGAAACTTCACAATCTCAAAATACATAAGCCTGAAGCCCAAAATCCTGAAACTAAAAATCCTGAATCCCAAAAGACTGAAAGCACACAGGATACATATACTAACTATACACACGACAAACCATATTACTTTTCACCAAGTATAAGCATGAAGGCAAGCCCCCCTGCACCCTCCCATGTGGGGAGGCTGCACCTCCCACCCCCCCTGCTATTTAAATATATAATTTCCAAGATTGCACTTTACTGCACTATCGTGAGTTATGTTGTAGTATAGCAAGTTAAAAGGGAACATTACTAAGGTTACAATAGGCAGTCATGAAACATGCAGTGCAATCTTGGAGTTTATATATTTAATTAGCAGGGGGTGTAGGGGCACTTAGTGAAAACTGCTATGCTTTCTGTTGTATGCGTTTCTCTGTTTCCTTGTACAGGAATATTGTAATTATTTCTATTCTGTGTGTTTTCAATCTTTTGGGATTCAGGATTTTGAGTTTTCAGGATTTTGAGTTTCAGGATTTTGGGCTTCAGGCTTATGCATTTCTTGATTGTGAAGTTTCAGGCTTCTGAAGTGAATCTCCCAAGGTACATCTAATGTGAATTATATCAAGAGCCCTTGTAAAGTATGGAAATGTACTGGGTGGGAAGGGCTTCAAAATACATTACCCTACAAACATACACACTTACTAATACCTTCACACACATACATTTGCCAGACCTGAGAATAGAACCTCTGCCTATCTATCTATCTATCTATCTATCTATCTATCTATCTATCTATCTATCTATCTATATTATACTGTTACTTAATTATTACACACACCATGGAGCTTATATGGCTGAGGGCTGTCCAAAGGTACTTCTAAGGGCAATAACATCAGCAGGACTGCTAAAGTGGGGCACTAGGAAGTGTAGTGGTTGGGAATGGCCTAAAACTGTTTTGTCTACTAAGAAACACACACACACATACACACACATACACACACACACACACACACACACACACACACACACACACACACACACACACACACACACACACATGCATGCACATGTCAGGACTAGGATTAGAACCCCTACCTATCTAGTTATTTGTACTATAGTGTTACACAATTATTGCATGTCCTACAGAGCTTACAGGGCTGACAGGTGTCCAATGGTACTGCTAATGTGAATTACATCAGCAGGATTGCTAAAGTAGGGCAGTGGGAAGTGTTGTGGGTGGGAAAGTCCTCAAAATACTTCATCCTACAAGCATAAATACAAACACTTGTACACATACACACACATATTTGCCAGAACTGGGAATGGAACCCCTGCTGATATAGTTTTTTGTATTATAGTGTTGCGCAGTTATTACACTTGTTGTAGAGCTTATAGGGTTGACAAGTGTCTAAAGGTACTTCTAAAGTGAATGACGTCAGCAGGATGGCTAAAGTAGGGCACTGGGAAGTGTTGTGGTTGGGAAAGTCCTCAAAATGCTTCATCCTACAAACATGCACACTTACAATCATTTGTACCCACACTTATACACACACATATTTGCTGAAACTCAGAATAGAACTCCTGCCTATCTAGTTATTTGTAATATACTTTTACATAGTTATTGCATGCACCATAGAGCTTATAGGGTTGGGACTTTGCAAAGGTACTTCTAAGAGTCATAACATCAGCAGGACTGCTAAAGTAGGGCACTGGGAAGTGTACTGGGTGGGAATTGAGTAAAATTATTTCACCTACTAACAAACACACACACACACACACACACACACACACACACACACACACACACACACACACACACACACACACACACACATGCACACACACACACAGACTCCATTCTAGAGCTAGTTGTACTCCAGTCTGGGGGTTTGTGTGCTACAGCCATACCTTTCAGAAGTAAACAGGAATTTGCTAGAGGTACAGGGTTTGTTTTAGCAGACATTTTCTGACATATATGCAGTCTGACACTGGAATGTATTGTGTCATTACCTAATGACAGACATCTTCAGATCATCACAGTGCTTTACCAGGGGAATACAAGTTCTATGATGCATAAACCAATATTATGAGCCCAAGTATAGACATTCTTGCACAAAACGGCCAGTTGAGAGGTGTGGCTACAGCCAGTTGACTGATGCAGCTGTGTAAACAGTCCAGCAACTTGGTGATATACTGGCTGGGGATTTCCTGCTTGTGTGGTATTCATCTTACCTGGAAAGACATATCCTGGTGTGGCCATACCTCTCAACTGTACAGTTTTTGGCAGATTGTCCAGGTGTTTGTCTCAACGTTTCATCCAGTCTACATAAACTTGTGTTTGTATGGCAAGTTAGTTTCATATAATTGAAGTCTGACATTACAAAATAATGACAGTCATTAGTGTTTCAGATTTCATAACCTTCAGACAATTCTTGCTAATGCAAAACCCATTATTCTACCAACTTTCTCAGTATGTAAGGGCAATTACAACACATGCCTATCATTGTGCCTTTGTCTCACTTTTATTTATGACCTTATCTAGATGTCTTGCTGTCAGAGGTTGAGAGGTAAGGGTGTGGGTACAGAGTCCATTCTACTGTGCAGAAATGTCCATTATATGTGTAGTACATTCCACATAGCACTGTGACTTCCAGGTATGTCAGTGGCAGAGCAGTACAAAGTAATGGGGTGTATCACTAACATCAGCTGTGTATAGGTTGATAGGTTGCTATGATGTTAGTAGGGTATTAGCCCTGAAGCCCTTATACACATGCAGATGTGAGTGTAGCCCATGTTAAGACATGTTAGGACACAGTGGCCCTGTCCAGCAGGGACACAGATGGAATCACAGGACTGTATTTTGTGTTTCTCATGCACTTATACAGGGAGCACATCACTAGGGGTATTGAGGCACTTGGCTTGCTGTGGACAGGGAGTGCATTCCATAGATGGGGGAGTGTGTGAGACATGTATCTGTCACACCAACAAGCCATACTGATATGACAGCCCAGGTTGATGCTGCACCTTCAGGTTGATAGAGTGGGCCTTGACTTCCAGATGTGCAACAGTCTCATCAAGGCAGGGTTTGGATTGCTTTCTATACCAAACAGGGGTCACCTCAACAGACTCTGCATGGAATGGGGTGGAGGGACAGTGCTGTTAGCCTATCTGTGTAGGGAAAGTGTTTAGGGTAAGGCATTAGTGTTTGCAAGACCCTGGTGTGTGGGGTCTACATGGTCTGTGCTGTGCAGATTTGTGGAGTTGTCATGTGTTTTTACCACTGAGGGGTCCTTTGTTTGGGTTTTGCTTTTGTTTCAGACCTCCACGTACATGGGTATGTGTTGTGTATTTGCAGGTGATGTTTACTGACTCCATACACTGCATGGCACCTAAGTTACTTCACAATTTATTCTGGTGCACACATTCTCCATTTGTCTGGCCAGTGGTTTCCCTTCCCCTTATGTGTGTCTCTTTGTCCTTCTGTAGTCCAGTCACAGACTTTGGCCATGGTGGCTGCTGTTATGTATTTGTAATTCTGATGTGAGTGGGGTAAATGCCGTAATATCACACACAAAGTTGTGGACTTCACACCCCTGAGTGCACCTATTTTTCAGGTTGTCCATCATTGTACCACTACATTTGCTATGGTCCTTAGATGGTTTGTGCTGCTGTATGGTATTATGAGGCTACATGTGGGCCTAGCTGTCATATCATCATAGACTGACATCTGGACAGGGCCATATATGACAGTTAAGCAAAGGCCCACACATAGGGACAGGGTGTTCATAATGTTCTGCCAAACATAGACAGTTGGGAGACCAGTTTGATAATTGCTTGCTTTATCTTATGGGTATGATATCTGCTTCCCCACTGTCTGCCATTGCTGTTTTGATATGACTCTTTTTTGTTTTGCAAATAGTTGGCAGGTGAATGCAATGTTAGGACAAGCAGAACAGATATTCAAGGCATACTTGTGCTCCTTCTGTGACAACATCTGTCATTCCAGGGGTATGGCTGTTGGCCACTGACATGTTATCACTGCTGACACAGAAAGGTAGCAGCCTTTTATATACTGGCAGTACACTAATCTTCCAGTACCTGCTGTCCTACTAGTCACTATACCTCACAACTTCTGACAGCCAGACATCTGCACAAAGCCATAAGTAATTGGGGCACAAAGGCCTAACTATAGGGACCATTCTTAAATATTGGCATTACAAACCTAGAAAAGGTGATACAATAACAGGTTTTGCATTAGCATGAATTTTTCTATAGGATATGAAGTCTGACACTACAATCTGTCATTATTTTCTGACTTTAGTCTTATGTGATTTGCCAATGAATTTCCAGATAACCACTATTTCATGATATACAGGCCACAAATATAATGCAAACCTCTGGACATCCTGCAATAGGTATTTACAGTTGAGAGGTATGTTAGGCACTGTGTAGGTTACCCCAAGCTGTGTACTGTCCATATGTGTGCGGCCCCTTGTCCATGACTTGTCCAGCGTTCCTACAGTAACAGATATTGATGTCTGGACAGTGTGTACAACTCCTACCATAGGTGTAGTTGACATGCAAAATAGTTGGCACTACAGTTCTTGGCAAATGTCCCTGTCAACCACAGTACTGTACTTAGGCCACTAAGACACAACAGCCAGGAGTAAGTGCTGGCCACCTCCTGACAGTATTAGCCACACATATACATAGCTCATTGACCCCTGCATATTGTGGACATGCTACAAGTTATCATGTTGATTGGGACAGCCCTGGCAATGTGTGCTCTGCTGCTATTTCCCAACAAACATACACATTACTACATTTCTATGGGATTATGGGTGTGGAGGGCACACCTGTCAACTGTACACATTTGCACAGACTGTGCTGATATCTGCTTTAGAATTTTGGTTCCATTTAGGATAGAATTGTCTCCTGTCTTGGAGAATAGAGGCATATCACTAAAGACCACAGGTCAGATTGTAATGGCATACATTTGAGTTTCAGACTTCTTATCCTTCTGAGCCTTACTGCAACTGTAAGACCTGCTGAGATATCACTGTGCAGGTCTGTAGGGGGTATTTCATCATTGTCACCATTTGTGACAGTTTGCCAGACATTTCTTAATGGTTTTCTATAACTGACTTGCTGGGTGAAGCTGAGGGGTGAGTATGGGACACCCACATTGACATCTGTGCCTGTGACCTATGACCCCTCAATTAGTTGCCCCCCCACATATACTGCAATGGGATTTGTCACCTTGGGTACCACTGTAAAGTGGGGAGAAGCCAGTATTGGGCAAACATTACCTGGTGTCCAACATAACTGTCAGTTGTCTGCTGCTATCCCAGTAGGCCACCCCATTCCCCTGCATGAATGCAGCAATACCATAGATATGCTAGCAGAACATATTACTCCATTCATTTATTGTTAAGAAGACTGACTTACCTTGTGCCTGTGGCAGTTATGAGGATGGTGTTTGAGGGCTGCCTATGCCGGATGCATGCAGTACACTGCCTTTACATGGTAATGTACATGTAGTGTGATGTGTGTGGCATCCATTTCACTGTGTGTGCACGTTGGAGAGAAGTGTCATTCTCTGGGTCCCTACAGTGTCAGTGTGTGCACTATGCGTTGCCTCTTTGTCAAGGCCAGGGCATACTGGACAAGCCTTTGTCTGCCTACAGGAAGTGGCTCAGGGGGTTCCTCCTTTGAATCCCTCTGTGCCTGTGGGGACCTTGGCAATGGTGGGGAGCTGTGTGGCCCTTCACTGTGCTGTTCCTGATGCAGCTGTTTCTGTAGGATCATATTGTGTAGCATGGCACATACTATGAACATGTGTGCACATGTGGCAGGAGAGTACTGTAGGGCTCCACCAGATATGTCAAGGCAGTGGAACTGTGACTTGAGCATCCCAAACATATGCTCTATAATGATCCTGGTTTGTGCATGCACCTCATTATGGCATTCTTGTGTGTGCATTTCTGATGGGTGTCATCATCCATGGCTCCTGTGCATAGCCAGCATCCCCCGCCAGATGGTCATATGGGATGTCCCCACTGGAAAATCCCTGGTACAGCTGTGAGGAATGCCAGATGTGGGAGTCATGATAGCTTCCAGGGCTGCCAGCGCACACATTAATGATAATGCCCTGGGCATTGCACACAACCAGGCAGCTGATGGAGTGAAAGCCCTTGCAGTTTACATAGACCTTACCCTGTTCACCAGTTGGTGCTTTGAGGTGGATGTGCATGCAGTTTATGGCACCCAGTACCTCCGGGTAGTCTACTACATGATGAAAGTGGTGCATATTGCTGGTCCTCTCCTCAGGGGTGCTGGGGAAGTAAATGTGCTCACTGACATGTGGTGGCATGGCATCCAGGAACTGGTGGAGTACCCTTGATGCAGATACCTGTGAGACCCCCATGATGTCCTCAGTATGTCTTTGGAAAGTACTTGTAGCTACTACCACTGGGATAGGTTCCCCTCTGTTGGCTCTGGGTCTGAGGTGAGGCTAGCACAGCTCAATGAGTTGCTGAATTGTGGCCCTGTCCACCCTGTAGTGCTCTAGTATCTCCAGAGCATGTAGCCCCTGGTAGGTTACCCTGGGTCTGAACACTCTTCTCCTCCTCCTCAGTCTGAGGTGGTTGTCAGCATTATCCTCCTCACTACCCTCAGCCTCTAGCACATACTGATGTATCAAAGTGACAGCAGCCCCTAACATTTTGTTAGTTAAAAATCCCCTGAGTGTGTACACCAATGGTGCAGAGTTTGTGGGAAAAAAACAACTATAGGTGTTTGCATAGTTTATACTGTTGTGCTGTAGATGCTGTCTATATGGTTGGCTGACTATGATACATTCCACCTGCCAGCTATATTATTTGTACTTGATTGCTTTTATTCTGCTATTTCCCATTTTTCCCTTTCCCATTTCTGCCCCTTTTAAGCCCCGCACCGTGCCGTGCAAACCCGCTGCCGAAATGTAAACAGTTCTGCTATTTCCATTATTTTCCTTTTTTTTTGTTTAAGACCTGGTGCATGCTGCACAAACCTGTTTAGCTAAAATAAACACTTTTAAGCAGAAATGGCCCTTCCCTGGACATGAACATGCTCCTTATTTCATGGAATAAGTAAATACAGCTTCAGACACACACCCTTGCTTACTGTGGTTAGCTAAGCTGAAATGGAAACCATGCAGCTTCAATGTGCTTACATCTAGCGTGACACATCCCCTTTCCATGTCAGCTGCTTCTCCTGCTTACACCACTGCATTATAGTTCCTACACGGTTAGGTGCATCCAGACAATGGTGTCTCATTTTGCTATTCAGTAAATTTTGCTCATTTGAATATCCCACTGCCTGAGTCCCTTTTTACACTATTACACCAGAGCCTTTCTCCTTAGCAACCAGTGTTACCTGTTATTGTTTTAGTTCTGCATGCTACTCACTATAATGGCAAAATGCAGATTTCACTTAAAATTGTCTTTTCACGTTTTTTATTTTATGCACAATCTTATTTGCCACCACTGTGCTTAAACAGCTGAAATTGGCCAATAAAAAACTTTTATTTTTATTATTTTGCAACTGTTTTCCATGCCAATGGCTATATTTTTGGCCATTGGCATCCTAATAGTCATAATACATGGTTTATTAACCACAAAGCAGGAACTGCAAACAGACCAGAACCACAAAAACAAGCAGCAGTCACGAAGACAGACCTCTCGCCACCAGGAAATAAAGTCAATCACGTTTATTTTACAAAATATATTGTGGAAAGGCTTCCAAACAAGACCAAAAGCACGTAAACGCCTTAATCCATTAACAAACAAAAAAAGCGCGTTTTCGTCAACTTCTTGACTTCATCAGACGATCAGTACATCAAAAGAACTCCCTTCAGTGATAAATGATGAAATCTGCATTCTCCTTCAAATAAAGTAATACATATTACAAACGAAACAAATCTCCAAAATTCAAGCCATAATACATGGTTTACTTTGAGATGTCATGACCCCATTTTGAGTTTTGCAGAAATGTACATGGTTAGTAACCGAATACATTTTTGCAATGGACACTGCTCTGACATGGATGCCTGCCTGCTTACCGAATCGCTAATTCACCTCATTTGCATGGTTTTCCCCAACAAATGAGGTAATTAGCATTATTCAGTGGTGTCTGTGCCAGAATAGTGCTGGCAGGCTCATGCATACCCCCAGCCTTGTTTGCTGAATCGATCAGAAGCCATATTCCATGCAGAAGCTGCTACACTATTCTGGCACAGTAAATTGCTTTATTGAATCCCAGGATCTGTTTTTCATACTTTTGTATTAAAAAGACTGTTAATGGACCATGTAATGGTTTTACAAGCTTAAAGTGAGATTGTATCAGAGTAATTTAAAGATTATGTGCAATGACACATGACGCACTTACATATAGACTGTCTGAAATAATTGCAATGCTGACTGCACAAATAAAAAAAAGTATTTCCTTACTTTGTGTTTTCTTTTAAAAAGTCAGCAATTTTCTGTGACTTTATGGAATGATGTGTGAATACACATCATCACATCTAACCTAGTGATGATATGGAGCCAGATTTTCCCATAATCAGGACTGGGGAGAAGCAAGAGAAAAGCAACCATTATTAATTTATTATACTAAAATAAACTGAAAATGGCAAATTTAGTGAATGGCCACTGGGAAATGCATAATGCTTAAGCTGTGTTCATTACATACTATCCAAGTGGCCTTTCTTTCACTTTAAAATTGCCACTACAGGCAGGAACCATGAGTTATTACAATATAGTGTGTGTGTGGGGGGGAGAAGAAGTACCCATTTCCCTGTTAAGCAGACATCTGTAGTTTATAAGGGGTCATGGGTATGTCAATGTGCAGAAACAACAACCTAAAACCTAATTTAAACAAATGATATTCTAATGGGTGGAAGCTGAGACAAGAAAGCTTCCTAACCCAAATGCACATTAGAGATACAACTCCAATAAGGAGACAGCATTGGCAGTGGCAATGAGGTATTTTCCCTATTTTTACATAAAAATCATTATTTTACATGAAACTCGGATTATGGTAACTACTAGCCACTGCTGAACTTCACAAAAAAAAAAAAGATTAAAACTTAATAAGGATACTGTGTTTAGTTTCATCAAGATACACATGCCCCCGGATTCATGAAGCTTGTGCCAGGCGCAGGCGTAGCGTATGCGGGATAACGCCAAATATGTCCACCGAGCGATTCAGGTACGAACCAACTCCACGTGCACTACCGGTGTATGCCAGATCCACGCATCCCTCAGCATAGGTATGCAAATCACCCCATATACAGTGTCGCACCATGCTAATGAAGGCATACAGCGATTCACGAAGTGGTGCAGGCGTAGTGCAAGCCCATGGAAATGTAAACCAAAAAACATGATCCCGTGGCCCTACTGAGGCTGACCAGTGAGATACCCCACCCATGGGAATGTACACCACTGTGCAACAGCCCCCACCTGTTGTTGTAAAGTATGTCCATGGAACCGCACCCGCAGAGTGTCATCTGTTATCTGGTGTGTACCATCATGGCTCTGTGTGGAATAGCATGAACCATATTGTCGTGTACATGCTAATGAAGTGCACTGGGGTATGTCTCAGCATTTGCATGTGCATTGTCCACCTGTACGTGTGTCACAACGTCAACTACCGCTGTCATACAACATCTGTAGTAGGTGTTGTAGTACTCATCTACTGTATATGCCGTGAAGTGTGTGGTGCCGGTATGTGGCTAACAAGGGTGAGTAGCATATGTTCGGATTCCACCAATGAGGGGATAACCCCAGGTGTGGAACAGCAGTCACATGTTGGTAGTGTCCATGCCAAGGATACTGTTGGTCTTGGAGGTGGTGTATGGGTCGAACCAGCCGAGCGAAGGTTATGACTCACGGACAGCATACGCCTAATGCGTCAGTACATGTGCGGCTATCACAGTTAAGTGTGGGTTACTGTCAGTCTCACATCAGTAGCAGCAGTAGTTCCAGACACAGTTATATGCGCGTGGAGCACCTGTGATGCATTGTGCTAAGTAACCAGCCGGGATGTGTGTACAACATAGTGGAATATGGGGGCACCTCAGCCGTGGGTGTGCCAGTCCAGGTACATGCCTGAGAGGTACAGTCTGTCTATAACCAGTCATTGCAGGTGTGCTCTGCAGAGCCAAGCTGCAGGTCCCAGTCACTGCAGAGATATTGAAGTGGTGCAGTATCAGGTGTGCCTTGCCTGCGTGCGTCACAGAGGATGATGTCAAACATTGTGTGACATGACCACATGCTTCGCTAGCCAGTTCCCATTCTGGTGGTGACTGTTATTGGACACTGTGCAAGACAGGCATTATAAAAGCAGCAAAAGTCCAACATGTGATCCATACTCCCAGGGCTGACAGATGCAGGTCAACTATGCCACAGCATCATGTTGTTTGACCAGGTCTGTCAAAGTGGACATATACTAGATGCCTGTGGAATGACAGCAGAAGCATGGACAACTGTTGGGAGTGACACAGTCACTCGTAGTACAGTGGTAACAGGTCCGGATGACCGCAAAATGCTCCCCAGGGCTTGGACCACACCATCAGGGCTACAACACCGGTGGGCTACTGCATGTCCCTGCACACATAGTCTGTGCCCTGAGATACAACTTCAGTCACACAAACATGGAAGATGAGTCACATCGTACCTGCTGATTTGTGGCATGTGTGCATAGGTTATGTTGCAGAACTAGTTACTTGACAGCAGGATGTAAGTGACTATCGCCTTGTGTAGCCTGCTGAGTGGAACAGCAGTGTGACCACTGACAGTCACCTATGACAGGTGTGTTGTGTATGTTATGACACCCTATTGGCTGTATGTGATGGGCACACATGTCTGTGGGCTATAGGTTGGTGTGGTTGTGTTTGGCGATGTGGGCTGCCTTTGGTGCCCACACAGAGTATGGAGGGGTACTGTACAAGTCATCTCCATATGTGTGGCCTGTGGTAGGGATCATGTGGAACTATGTGATGTGTGGGGTGCGTTGCCAATGTTGCACATACCCACATGACTGTCAGGTGCAGTCAGGGTTGATGACAGTATAATCCCCAGCAGGGCTGCATATGTGCATCCCCCACAGGCTGTACTGTTGTATGTTGGGAGGTGTGCATTGACTGTGTACATGAGAATAGCTCTATTGCCACATGTACAGCATAGTCATCATAGTGACAGGGAATAGCACTGGTACGTGCCAGTTGGACATGCCTGTATATAAGTGGTACGTGCCAGGTGGACACGCCATATAAACCACCATGTTTCACGAGGTATGTGAGTGATGTGTGTACGACAACTGTTGTACTGTAAGCAAGCTGGAAATGTATGGACAGACAATGTACCTGTGAGGACTGGTGTGAAATGGGTGCTAAACTAAGCAGTAGCTCATAACGTGCCAAGAAGCTCTGAACAAGTGCCGAGCATGCCCATACATTACAGATAGGGTGTTGGATAATATCAACCCACAAGTGTTGACGACAGTCAAGATTGGTGGCACTGCATCAGAACACTGCCGGGTATTGTCTGCAAGTCCATGAACCATTATCAATGTAGATGTTAGCAGTACAGATGTACAAGACAGTATGGATGTTTGGCTACAAATGCCTTTGTATGTCACAGGAGTGTTCTACTAGTGGCCTGTTGACAGACTCACAACTACTAAAGGTGCTACAGTGACGTGCATATCACATGGTGTCAGTTACAGTAAACCAGGGTTAATGTGTTGCACCCCACCCGCATTGTAGCCCATACCACACAGACAAATGTCAGCCATCTGTGTATGTGAGGATGTGAATGGCCATGACCTATGGGCAATAGTTGTCACAGTGTTGCAAACAACATACAGAATGGGCTGTGTGTGTGAGGTGTGTGACATATGTGCACATTCTGGTGGATGATATCAGCAATGACACCACTAGGGGAATACTCCTGTACACATTAAGAAACACCTAGGCTGTGGTCAACATTATGGACACTGTGTTAGGGATGGTATAGTGCAGTACACCTCTCTGAGCTGGAGACGTCTCCCTGGCCCTTTAGGTAGTCATCCGAGGTACCCATGACATGACAGGGTGGTATCCACGAGCACGGAGATCATTGGACAGGCATACACAGCACCCGTGTGACCAATATTAGAACACATATCACCCTCCAGGGGTAGGGCCCATGCGTGGATGGCCGATACCAGCCTCCATAATACTCACCTCCAGTATGCAGCATGCTATCCACCTTGCATAAAGACATATGCCACACTATGCTGTTAAACATGCTACATGTCCATAGCCTGATCTGAAAGACATACGTCATGGACAACCACCGTCCTACGACTAGGATGGCCACATGCTGGACAGATCCCTGTGCCATACCTGTGACATACTCCTGCCATACCATGCAGCCCTGTCCACATAGCTGCACATATCATCCCTGTCATACATGGTGTGATGGCTGTATGTTAGATGTAGTATCAACTATCTGGATCAGTAATGTGTCACTGATGCCCCTTGAGGTGGTGTAATGGGTGTCAGATACAGCTAGGAAACCCATCCCGTACATGCTATAGCCAATAACCTTACCTGCGAATGACGTCCGACTAGCCATTGTCCCATGTCTATCACATGTGCAACACAGGCGATCCGTGGCAGATGTTGAACAGCTGTACAGTGCAGTGTAGATGTTTATGGCAAAACAGATGCATGTATAGGTTTTCATGTGTACTTGGTGCATTGTCACTGCCCAAGTCCAGTAAGGCTGCGTCTGTGTTGATATGTGACATATACACAGCATCAAGGTCAACAGCATTACCATGGATATATCAGGCATGTGTAGGTAGATAAGAACACCAGTGCAGGCAAACAGACATGCCCACATGAAGACAGACGTCACATGCAGTAGGAACACTAATGAGGAGACACACATATACGGGGATGATATCCAATGCATACTGGGTGTTACATGTGTGTGACACATGTATGCCAGTCATGTTAGTGTCGTGTTGATTTGCAAAGATAACTGTGCAGATGTACTAGAAATGTATGTGCAGCAGTATCACTGTACGTCTGTAAATGTGACCTTTCACCTTCATCATGTTTTACAGATAATGTCTCGTACACGCCTACCAGCATACAGCCGACAGGAGGATGATGTCGTAATCCCATACCTCCATGAGAACTATGAGGTATTATTTAGCCATGTGCCACAGCATGCACAGCGGTGGGATGACCTGTGGCAGGATCTTCACAGGAGGGTCAACGAAGTGGGTGGCCACAACTGCACCTACCAGCAGGTGCACAGACACTGCACGGACTTGATACATCATGCAAAACAGCGTGCCACTGCAATCGCCAGGGAACAAGGGGGAACAGGTGGTGGGCCACCAACCCAGCCTCCACTCACACACACAGAGGCGCTACTGGCCAGTCTGGGAACACCCTCGGAACAGCTCCCACAAACACTAGCTGCCATCGTGGAGGTGGGTGCCTCCCAACCAATGAGCCTGGAGTTACCTGGTAAGTCATTATGAACATATGGCCAGTATATCCCACGTACGTGCATGTGTCAGTGTACATCATGTAATGTAACAACATATGCAAGGTATGTGGACACACATGCTTTATGCTACCCTGTGTATGCACCATACCTCTGAACTGTACAGGTATTTGCAGGATGTCCAGATGTCTGCCTCATATTGTCGGTGTGTTCCCCTTAATATCTGTCCCTTTCTGGCAAATAGCTGAGGAATGGAGTCATTAAATGATGACATACATTTGTGTTTATGACTGCACATTCTGTGTAAAACCCATGTGCATGCAAACCTATTAGTCTAGCAAATTTCTAAGTTTGTAAGAGCAATATGTGACAGTTGTCCCTATATGTCCCCCATCATAGTAGGCTTTGTCCACATTTATTGTTCTAAGAGGTTGAGAGGTATGGTATGCACACATGTGCTTAGTATATGCTATTGTACAGGCGAATGTGTTAACTTGCACTGTGCACCCTGTGGTTGTCATACAGTCATGGATAATGTTCATACTGCTGTGTCACCCTATACAGGTACCTCTGGTGTACCGCACAGACAAGAGTCCATTGCAGGTGAGACTGGCATCAGTATCAGGCATGTCAAAGCATAGATCTATTCACCATGTAGCCAATTAATACATGGATAGACAGGTTGCATCACCCATCATCCACACAGGCCACCCATGTGCAATATATACAAATGAAATGACACACAGACATGAAACTACAGTATTTGTCATTGCTACAAATGCTGTGCATACAACGGTGGAGGTGTTCTACAATGGAGGCATATGTACTATACAGTGGAACAAAACGTGTGGTACACAAACCAGTACCGCACAGTGAGCAGTGATATGGGCAGACCACAGGCATCACCATTGTGTTATTTGCCCCTGCAATCGGTTCACACATTGTGATGTTCCATCCGACATGTCTGAGGCATGTAGCGTTTTGGTTGCAATATTGTCACGATTTCCCATAACCCATACCCCCCATACCACACATACACCTGTTGTCTGCATAGCCCTGTGGATGGTGACATATCCAACATCTATGGGTGTATGTCATATGGGACAACACAGACATGTGAGATAGACGGCCATCACATACATGACCAACACATGTGTACACATGGCCATGGGGGATGGCCAGAGACACGTAGCCACACAGAAGATGGGATGTGGATACACCCTGTCCCACTTTGTCCACACATGGTCCAATTACAGCCGTGCCAGACCGATTGTACAGGTGATGTGGTACGCTGCACATCCTAAATGCCTGTGCACAGCTAGTGGAGCTGTCAGTGACGTGTACCTCATAAGATGTGTTGAACATGACATCTGTGTCATAGCATGACAGTAGCCACCTTTACAGATTCCACTGACAGTGACACCAGGCCACAGATACTGTACTTTTCCCCTGCTGCCGTAGGACATCACTGTTAGCTGTGCACCTAGTGTGTGTGGTACATCAATGTCATGCGTGAAATGGTGACATGACAGGTCCACTATGTGTGGACATGGTTGCCAGGCAGCTAACACTCTGTAGTCATCGTGCAGGGGTGTCATCTGTATGTCCTCCAGTGACCTGTCACATGACACAGCATGGTTTGGTGTGTATACACCTCAGCATCGTAGGTCACAATCCACAGGTATGCCATGGGTATGCATGCAGTTCTGGATATGCAATGCATACATAACATGCACTGTTTAGCAATATAGAAGCCTCATGATGCCATGCAATGGCACAGTGTCTCTACATCACACTGTACAGCAATGTAGATGGCTCACAGTCCCCTACCATGCCCATGCACATTTGCTCAACATGCATTCTATCTGTAGGGCATATGGACAACACCGCAATGTGATACCCAGTATGATGCTGTACATGTGTCAGGACACCATTGTGTCAGGCATGCCTGCATGTTAATGCACACATCAGCAGATTACATGTCAAGGTCATGTCAGCCATGTGTACTGTTATCCTGTTCTGGTCCACATTTTGTATCACGGGGATGCATGCATACTACCATGATTGTGTGAATTGCATGGATAATGATATGACATCTGCCTGCTGTAGTGTGCATTCCAGGGGGTATGCTTACAAACACTATTGATGTCTGATCTGCATGCTGTCAGCTGTATCACAAGCATGCTGCATGCCATCTGTCATATCACATGCATGGTGTGTCAGTGTGTGTGTCTGAGTGTGTGTGTGTGTGTGTGTGTGTGTGTGTGTGTGTGTGTGTGTGTGTGTGTGTGTGTGTGTGTGTGTGTGTGTGTGTGTGTGTTTGTGTGTGTGTCCGTGTGTGTGTGTGTGTGTCAGTGTGTGTGTGTCTATTGTAATTTAGAGTCTTTCTTTGCATTCACAGGTGATGTAGGTGCGTTACCCTCCTGTGGTCCATCTGATAGTGTCCCCACAGATGCTAGCAGTTATGAACATTTGCATGAGGTACAGGCAGGGATGTCAGGGGCTGAATCTGTGCCAACGGTTGCCATCCCAGCTATGTCCCCCTCTTCCCCGCACACAGTTCAGCTGCCAACACATACCACATCTACTGTGGCCATAGAGGAAGGACAGTCAGCGTCTGTTAGCGTTGAACAGGAATGTGTGGTGGCTACAGAAGGTGTATCTTCACACCATGGTGGCAGTATACTGACTGCAGATGTGCCACACAGGCATGTGGCTGGTGCTGCTTGTAGGAGGACCTCTGGCAGACATGCACCTGCAGGACATAGTGCAGCAGCTGGAATCACCAGATGCATGTTCCAGACTGTAATGGCAGCACAGGCACGTGCTGAATGGCAGAACAGAGAAGGGCAGAGGCTACAGAGGGCTGCTATCAGTACCCTAAACAACAACATCCAGGCATTGGCAGGTGCTCAACAGCAGATTGCTGATGTTCTGGACAGGCGATTGGGTGACATGGTCAGTATCCTCGACCGTGGCATGGCAATCCGTGAGCGTGAGCTGTCTGTGCTGGAACATCTGGTAGGGGTGAGGCATAGGCCACATGGACGTAGGCTAGCTACACCACCTAGTGCAGGTCAATGTGAGCATGCCACCTCACATGGCCACTCCCATAGTGCTGGTAGCAGTAGCAGTGTAGCTGGTGCTGTGCTATCCACACCAGGTCACAGCAGGCCATGTGGATGTGGCCCTGGATGTTCCCGGTGGGGACATGGTTCCAGTGGCCATGTGTCATCGGACAGTAGCCATTCTGTACCTCTGCCTGGTAGTGCCCGTGCAACCCCTGGCAGGCACAGGACACCTGGCCGTGTCCGGTCACAGTGCACTGTACAACCTGGTCTGTACAATCTGGAGCTGTCCATAATACCCTTGTGTAGGCCTCAAAAATGACAGGACTGTGTGCACACATACACGCACACAGCAAACACTACTGCAGGGCTCCACAACACCCACATGCATATGGAACAGACATGTACATTCAAATCACCGGCCCTTACCCACACACATGATGTCGTCCATTGGTGCAGCCTATGCCCCTGGCAAACAGTATCACCCTGTGTATATGATGAAGCCTGTGCTGCATCCCTGTCATCCACACCATCAGTGCAGGGATATGCTCAAATGGTTTGATGCACGGGGTGAACAGAATAGTGAGAGGTGTATCTAACATTACTTGTGTATGCATATTGAGGGATGTGTATGTTGCATTGGTTGTGTGTGAATACTGAGTGCAGGGATATGCTCAAATGGTCTGATGCACAGGGTGAACAGAATAGTGAGAGGTGTATCTAACATTACTTGTGTATGCATATTGAGGGATGTGTATGTCGCATTGGTTGTGTGTGAATACTGAGAGATGTATATGTGACATCAGTGGTGTACTGTCGACATGCACCAGTCATACCATGTAGTCCAGGTGCAGCATGCAGTGTGATATGTTCACAGTATGTGTCTCGGTTACAACAGTAACAGCATGTTGGTAATAATGAACTGGTTCCTTCCTATGGTGTACTGGCATGGGCCTACAGGTAGCAGTGTTTGCAGTCCCCCATGTGTAACTGTGTAGTACTCACAGGCACGTATAGCAATATCAGCATGCTAAACGTACCCTCAACCTGACTGTTGGAAAGTCGAACATGACACAGATGTCTGCACATATACTGCACCTGAAGCATGTGGTCAGTTGAACAGACTACAGCGGACAGAGACGTGACATACATAGCAGGAAACATTACAGGTATGTTGACATGGTGCATGGGGTTGTACACAGTGGTCTGGCCAATGATGATGTTAGAGGCCACTTGATAGCATGAGGCCACACTGTATAGCAGTAATACCCTGTCACAGTACAGGAACATGGCCACATTCACAGGGTCTACAGCACTATAATGCACACCCCATATTGTTGAGGTGTGGACCCTTGCCTATGTGGTCATCACCCTCGCAGTACTTTGCACCCACACAACGTGGCACAGAGAAGGAACATGCACAGGTACCCAGTATGGCTGGGACCAATGGCATCAACAGGGTAGTAGACTGCATCACCATGAGGGGTTAGTCACCATGAGGGGTTAGTGATCCTGCTTCCACTGTATGGTAGCATACACCTTCACACCAAGCACCAGACAGCCATACATACATACATACACACACACACTGTGGTGACCAGATATGTGTGTACGGATAGTTGATGTGTGTGATGCACCACACCTGCCGACATCATGCTTTCCACACTGCAGTATGTATAGATCTCTACAACAGTGTACAGGGATGTGTAACAACTGGGACGTAGTCCCCACCATATGTGGCATGTGTGGTCACACAAGCGGACACACATGGCAGTGCTGTGATACACCTGCCATATGATGAGCCATTTGATAGACATGCAGCGATAATGTCCGCATTATGTGTACCAATGCTATGTCTGGAAATTGTGTTGCTATATGCACACGGGAGGATGTCAGTGTTACAGGTGTCATGTGACATACAGTTGGTAACACCTGACCACTGTGTATGCGTTATGTCATCACCGTCAAGTAACAGTGACATAGCGTATTGTTTGCACATGGCATGGTAGGATGGCGTGTGACACACTTGTGAGCCATCCCCGGCACACATACATCTACAAAGGTGGATCACCACTTTATGTACACACATCCCTCCATACGTGATGTACAACCAACCATACTGTCTGTATGTCACCATATACAGGTGTCAATGATGGGGCTGCATTGCAACTGCATGTTGTAGTTAGGCACAGCTGTGTTACAGACATCGGCCACTGCACATGCATGGTTGCTGCATGCACAGTACAGATTGTACATGTGTGTTGGTCCTACATGTGTCTCCTGTAGCCATGTTTGTATGCATTGCTATTGGTGGACATGTATGTTGACATACATAACACATGGTCTGTGGTATGATATCACGGGTGTCATGGGTGACTACTACAGAGGAATGTGTCCTTGGTCAACATTGCTACCTCCTGTACTGTGAGCATTCAAAAGACATGGACCCACCTTCCATTTGCGTGCATATGATTGCTTAGGCCACTGTTCTGCATGGGGGACAGCAAAGGCTAAGCTATGTACATAGGTGTTGTGTGTGTGGTCCATGCACACATCCACTACAATCACATGTATGACATATCCAAACATGTGTGTTCGTTGGTGTACAGCAACACTCATCTGTCACAGCTGTGTAAAACCCGGGGCCCCTGGTATGTCTTGAGCTGACCTGGTCATGTATAGTGGTATCATCGCAATGCATAACACCTGTTGGAACCCTGTCAGTACATGTGTACTCTGCACAGTTGCTGTAGACCTCTGTACAGTCCACTGGTCATGTGTCACACGGTGTTGTGGTAATGTATGGCTGTGTATTGCTGCAGCAATGACATGGTGATGTCTCGAGGGCTACAGTGTAGACTGCAGTGTGTATGTCTGTGATCTGCACCTGTGACAGCTGTGATGGCAGCTGAGTGTGTACTGGTCACTGCATGTGTGTGACCGCCCTATGCGTGGGGACAGTTATACCTTACTGTGCCCTTCCATGTTTAGACTCTGTCTGCATGCAGGACGGCCCACCCTGTGCGTGGGGACAATTATACCTTACTGTGCCCTTCCATGTTTAGACTCCATCTGCATGCAAGACGGCCCTTTGCAACTGTTAAGTGTGTGAGCATGCCCAGTACGCTGTTGTGTAGATGGACACACATGACAGTCCAAACTGAGCCCTTGCATGTTGAGACTCTGTCTGCATGCAAGACGGCCCTTTGCAACTGCTAAGTGTGTGAGCATGCCCAGTACGCTGTTGTGTAGATGGACACACATGACAGTCCAAACTGATCCCTTGCGTGTTGAGACTCCGTCTGCATGCAAGACGGCCCTTTGCAACTGCTAAGTGTGTGAGTATGCCCAGTACGCTGTTGTGTAGATTGACACCCGGTACAGTCCGAACAGACGTGTATTACTAAGCGTGTGGCCATGGCCAGTGACACCTTGTGTCGGTGATGTCCCTCTGTGCATGGGCATGGCCGTTGACATCCTGTATAGTCATGGTGGTCATCCAGGCAACAGATGTCCATTTTCAATGTCATGATGGATACTTACCGAGTACACACTGGTCGACTATCTTGAAGGGTGTACTGTCTATGGCGCGTCCTGTGTCTATGTCTTGTTGTTGTAGTGCTCCGTAAATCTTACATTGCCCCAATCACACCACTGCCATGTTTGTCTACGTCTACCGTGGGACAGTAATATGTCTGTATGCTTTCAGACTGATCACTCTCTATACAATCCCTGTCGGTGTCCTTGTCTTTGCGGATGATGACACTCACCTAGAAATATGCCTCTGGGACTGCTGTGTTTAGTAATCTCAGCAGGGCATTCTGTAAATGCGTCATGCTGTAGTGTGATAGGGTAGTTAGGTGCATGTTCAACTCCCAGCCCTGCCAAGTGTGTGTGTGTGTGTGTGTGTGTGTGTGTGTGTGTGTGTGTGTGTGTGTGTGTGTGTGTGTGTGTGTGTGTATGTGTGTGTGTGTGGCAGCAAGATGCTCCCATCCGCCTGGGGACTCAGTCATGCTTTTAGACACCTCACACCACAGATATTTCCTACCGATAACTTTGCCTTTGCGGATGATGACACGCGCCTAGATGTATGCCTCTGGGACTGCTGTGTTTAGTAATCTCGGTAGTGCGTTCTGTAAATGCATCATGCTGTAGTGTGATAGGGTAGTTAGGTGTATGTTCGACTCCCAGCCCTGCCAAGTGTGTGTGTGTGTGTGTGTGTGTGTGTGTGTGTGTGTGTGTGTGTGTGTGTGTGTGTGTGCGCGCACGCAAGCGCATGCTCCCGTCCACCTGGGGACTCAGTCTTGCTTTTAGACGCCTCACACCACAGATATTTCCTACCGACAACTTTGCCATTGTGGATGATGAGAGGTGCCTAGATGTATGCCTCTGGGACTGCTGTGTTTAGTAATCTTGCATGTTCTGTAAATGCGTCATGCTGTAGTGTGATAGGGTAGTTAGGTGTATGTTCGACTCCCAGCCCTGCCAATTGTGTGTGTGTGTGTCTGTGCGCGCGCATGCTCCCGTCCGCCTGGGGACTCAGTCATGCTTTTAGACGCCTCACACCACAGATATTTCCTACCGACGTCTTTGCCTTTGCAGATGATGACACGCGCCTAGATGTATGCCTCTGGGACTGCTGTGTTTAGTAATCTCGGTAGCGTGTTCTGTAAATGCGTCATGCTGCAGTGTGATAGGGTAGTTGGGTGTATGTTTGACGCCCTGCCAAGAGTGTGTGTGTGTGCGTGTGTGTGTGTGTGTGTGTGTGTGTGTGTGTGTGTGTGCGCGCGCGCATGCTCTCGTCCGCCTGGGGACTCAGTCTTGCTTTTAGATGCCTCACACCACAGATATTTCCTAACGACAACTTTGCCGTTGCAGATGATGACACGCGCCTAGATGTATACCTCTGGGACTGCTGTGTTTAGTAATCTCGGTAGCGCGTTCTGTAAATGCATCATGCTGTAGTGTGATAGGGTAGTTAGGTGTATGTTCGACTCCCAGCCCTGCCAAGTGTGTGTGTGTGTGTGTGTGTGTGTGTGTGTGTGTGTGTGTGTGTGTGTGTGTGTGTGCGCACATGCTCCCATTCACCTGGGGACTCAGTCATGCTTTTAGATGCCTCACACCACAGATATTTCCTACCGACGTCTTTGCCTTTGCGGATGATGACACACGCCTAGATGTATGCCTCTGGGACTGCTGTTTTTAGTAATCTCGGTAGCGCGTTCTGTAAATGCGTCATGCTGTAGTGTCATAGGGTAGTTAGGTGTATGTTCGACTCCCAGCCCTGCCAAGTGTGTGTGTGTTTCCAGCTGCATGACAACAGTGCGGCGTCTTTGCCTTTGATACTGCTGTCTGCAGGCTAGACGTATGCCTGTGTGAATCCTGTGATCTACTAATCACAGTAGCACGTTCTGTAACTGCGTAATGCTGTCGTGTGGTACAGTGGTTACATTTGTGTTCTGCTCCCAACCCTGCCACGTGTGCTGTGTGTGTGTGTGTGTGTGTGTGTGTGTGTGTGTGTGTGTGTGTGTGTGTGTGTATATGTATGTATCTATCTACACACATATATATATATATATATATATATATATATATATATATATATAGATTGTATATAGATATGTATGTTGGGATTATCACTCTTGAATGTGATGCATTATCTGTACGTGATCACCTTGGATGTATGTACATCTGCTATGGCTCTGTGATAGTGCACATAATGTGTGTTGTAGTGATCGTGGATTATACTTGTGTAGTGACCGGTTGTTGTGTTTCTGGGTATTACACGGGCATTGGAAACAATGCTAGTACAGCACCTTTGAATGGTTGTATGCACATCTCGGCAACAGTCAGCAGTGGTTATTACATTGGAGGGTGAGTATGGTTCATATCCGTATGCAGTAACTGACAATTCTATGCAACTCAGGTTAACATTACAGACTCACGTTTATCCACAAGTTGTGGTACAGATCCCAGGACTGTATGTGTATACATTGACAGGTGCAGGACTGGGTTAGTGTTGGATGCATGGAGGGGTGTCCATGGCCAGTAATGGTGAGCTCTACGGCCTGGTAGGTATGGTCTGTGACTGTCCCACAACCTCCTGTATATGGCTGACACATGCTGTACCTGTGTATATGCAGACACACACACTTACCACAAACAGCTAGGGCTATCACATACACAAACCCATTGCATCACCATTGGGCCATGCAATAACCATTGTCCCTCACACACACACACCTATGTGTACATTGGATGGCTCAATGATAGCTCTGGAAATGTAACACCACACTCTGTGCATATGATGTCACCTGTGCCACCACCTGTGATGTGTAACATTGATGCAGGATCAGACTAACCTGGTGCTGATGCACACGGTGGCTTTATTCCACTGTATTGATGTTAGCATGCTGTTAACATAAAGTGTGTTACTTCCAGGTGTATATCAGCAGGCATGATGCATTGCAGCTATGACCATCAGTGTAGCATAGTTTACAGTACTGTTAATTCTGATGATGTATTCTCCATCCATGTGCCATTTCACTGATGTGTGTAGTATTGGCAGCATGTGTGTCTGAGTGTGCAGTACGTGTGTGATGTGTGTAGTACACATGTATACATGCTTACAAATGCATACACTGGCATACATGACATTACACGGGCTTCACCATTCGTACACTAGCTTACTCATTCTTCCACATGTGCACACAGGCTAACATGTGCGCGCGCATGCTTACTCGGGCTTACTGGCGCAAATGGGCACGGACACACTGTGGGCGGGTTTGCAGGTCGCATCGGTGGTATCCATGGTGTACACCGTCAGTCTCCTGACTTTCCCTAGGATAGCTCATAACACGCCTCTTCCACTGAGTACTGACAGCAAACATGTGGCACTGCTCCAGTGAGATTAGTGCTTTATACATACACACTCATGTTGTCACCTATCTTCTACTCTAATAGTCCCCTTATCCTACACTACACTGTAGAGGCTTGGCTCATATGGCATGACGTGTTGTGATTCACTATCCTCAGCCTCACTTGCATCAGATTGCTTACAAATGCTTCATTACATCTCTGACAGAGCGCTTCCACACATAACAACCAGTATGCAGTAGCCATGGTGTCTCCAGCTTGCCATTTATCTGCATGGCATACTAACATCTAACTAAACCTACATTTTGTATGTATATTATACATATTTTACTTGTTTTGAAGCGTAGCACGTTCTCGTGGTGCTGCTCTACGCTTCCACACCGGAGATCGGGGGAGGACAACTTCTGTTTTATTGATATCCAATGGACAATGATGCCACTGGCCTTGGATTTGGACATTGGCATGCTTCTTCGACTGTATTCATACTGTATTTGCAGCTATCATTGCTCCATTTAGCAATGTGCAGAATGTTAGTCGCCTAACATTCGGGTACATTTCTGCACATAACTCTGCTCTTGCACAGACAGCTTACCGTTTCATGTATCACGTATTTACATCATTTGCATAGCTTTCACATACAAATGGGGTATGTTGCAAATCGCAACATTGTCCATGCAATGTTCGTGTTATGGGTGGTCTTGCACGCCCCTACGGGTGTTTGCTGAATAGCCTGGCAGTCATCTTTCCTTGCTGTACTCTCACTCAACTCATACATGCCAGAGGCTTCATGTATCATGGCCTAGGCTTTGCTGTGTGCTATGTCTATTTGTGGTGTATGCATGGCTGTGGGTATGTCCCACTGTCATCATTGGTAAAGGTGACAACCCTATAGGTACTTCATGTAGACTGCTGTGTCATTTGACATGTCAACACATACCTGCGGCCAATACTGAACTTCCTACTGCAGCGCTTTTCATACCTTCTGAGTTATCTTGCAGTCAATAATGCTGTTTCCTCAGACATGTATCTGTTTCTGATCATACCTCTCAACCTCCTATAGCAAAACATCTGTACAAAGCCTAACATGCTGGGGGGGGATAAATAGGGGCAGATTTTAAATATTGCTCTTACAAACGTAGATAGTTGACAGAATAGTAGGTTTTGCATTAGTATGACTTTTCTGAAGGATTTGGGGTCTTAAACTCAAATGTTTGTCATTATTTAATGACTTCAGTTCTCAGGTATTTACCAGAAAGGTACAGATTGTAAGAGGAACACACCAAACATATGAGGCAAACATCTACACATTCTGCGAGAATCTGTACAGTTGCGAGGAATGTTTCTGATACAGGATATCAATTTTCTTACACCAATACACACAATATATGGCACCATCATAGGTCAGATGCCATTACATTCCTATTGCAGGACACACCCATCCAGAGGGTTGTATTCCTCACACAGGCCAACAGGTGCTTATCCACACTAATTATTCTATCATGTACCTTATGTGTACGCCGGTATTTCCGCTTTCCGTCAGTGGCAGAGTTCACATACGAGTATGGTGGACTGGACACTGTATCGGTGACACTGCATGACACCCTGAGGGACACATGTCTTTTGAGTCTATTAACCTTCCACATTGACTTTCACATGGCATACGTTGTCATTCACATTTGTCGAAGTACATGCTTTTGACTTGTACATGTTTTGTCATTTGTCCTGACATCTTTCTTCTCACCTGTCCAACTAGTATCATTAGTTCTGTACATTTATTTAGGATGGGTTACCTTCATACCTCTCACCTGTACACATTATGGGTAAATGCCCCGAGGTTTGACCTATGATTTTGTTACATTTGTCATAATAATGTGCCTTTCTGGTAGATTACTGGCAAGGCATGACGGACTGTGAGGTTAGGTAATAATGACTGACATTTCTAGTTCATGATTACTAACCCTCATAACATTCATATTCCTGACTACGCCATTATTCTATCAACATTCTGACTTTGTCTGGGGTATATTTAATGTAGTCCCTATTTGTATTTCATATACTATGCCTTAGTCCAGCTGTCTTATTCTGAAAGTTTGGCAAGTATGGTTACCATCTTGGTCGTACGCATGTCCATCCATGATAATCGCCTACATGACACTGATATAGGTCCCTACTTCTTCCCCCAATGGTTTACACAATATCCAGTAGATGGGTTGCACCTTTTTGGAGAATATAGGCGTGTGCTATACCCACATAGGTATATTGATCACTCCCATGGGGCGTACCTAATAGATCTGTGCCAACCAACACCTAGGCCCATTTCTGCATACCCATGATTCCCATACCTGACACCCCTCCACAGTACCCATTAGACATGTTTAATGTGAGTGATAATAAAGTGTGAAGACACTTCTAAGCACTCCCCACTCTCCGGATATCAGGTCGTACGTCATACATTCTATCGACCCATGTGTTATTACCCTTGCACCTGCTACTGTTGCATGTACAGCTATATCATAGTTGCAGCTGTGACATCTTTTGCATCGATAATGGTTCGCACTTCATACGGGATCAATTTTTGGGGTCTTGCAAAGGACACCTATATTCATGTTTAACGTGTAGAACTTGCAGGCCCTGTCACACTGGTACTTTCCAGGCAATGGTTTGGAAAGCAGCAGTGTATTCACCTTTCATGCATGTCTGTCTGTCTATCCATAATAGCTATACCATGACCTATTTATGTACATGTGTTATATGTACAGGGACATATGTTTGTTGTGTATATATCTATTCATGTATCATGTGTGTATAGATATATATATACGTACATATATACAAATGTCTGTACATTCCTCATTTCATAATTTGCTTTGGTTTAAGTCTGTGGATATATGTGCGTATATATATATATATATATATATATATATATATATATATATATATATATATATCCATATCATACCTTTCAACTGTACAGATTTTTGCTGAATGTACAGCTGTTTGCCTCTTATCTTTGGTCCGTTTTTCATAACCTTGCGTCTATCTGGCAATTTAGTGGCATATCATTAAAGACTGACATTGGTAAATAATGACAAGCATTTCAGGTTATGACTTCATACCCTTCAGAGAATCCATGCTAGTGACACACCTGTTATTCTATCCACTTTCTATGTTTGTTAGGGCAGTATCTGGGGATTGTCCCTATTTGTACTAGTTGTTTTCATGGCTTTGTCCGGTTTCGTACTTTACGGGGTTAATAGGTATGAGCCATGTATATATAACGTGGAGAAATCAGCATTCATTTGCTTTGCTGTGAGCGGATTACACACGCGCAGGCACACTTGCATATCCTTATTGTGGGTTACATATGTTTAATAGATATTTGTGCTTACGTGGCCTTTCATAATTCTGACCGTAACAGTTACATATCTGTATTCCGGTTTAAGGACTGATGCGAAACACACGTTCACCTTTACATATTTAAATGTGTGTACAGCACAAACGCATTCATTACACTTTAAAATTATATGTGCAGTGGTCGTAGGTCAACCTGCATTCACGTTGGCCGGATGCCGGAACTACTATTCTATTGGTGTTCTGCCTCATTGATATGCATACCCATAGTACTTAGCTACATCAACATATGCCTCACCGCTTCACCTACAAAACAAGCATCCATTCTCCTGCTGGGAAAAATGTGGTACTATATATTACACATTCCCTATTGCCTACTGCTGTGGACCCCAGCTGCATTGTTAATCACCCCAAGGATATGCAGAACACCAAGGCATATAGTCTTGGCACATACAGGTCTTTGATTGTCAGGGTGTTCATGTAGTGATCTGGGTTTAGGCTTGTCCGCCTGGTGAATGGAACTTCCCTGGCCGAGTTCAAATGTCAGATGAAGCATATGGATGGGGAGTTTCTCCCTATTATGAATTTTTACCTGTGTTTATGGACACAGGTGTTTGGGCACCTGTCAGCAGCTTATTCTGTTGGCAATACATATTATGGGGTGGGTTGTTACAGTCCATACTCCACGGTGAGGGGTGTTCCCATTCACATTTGACTATTACCTGTATTCAGTCATACGGGGATTATTATTTTGGACATGAAGTGACTACAGGTATGCA
This sequence comes from Protopterus annectens, assembly GCF_019279795.1. Classification (NCBI taxonomy): domain Eukaryota; kingdom Metazoa; phylum Chordata; order Ceratodontiformes; family Protopteridae; genus Protopterus; species Protopterus annectens. The sequence continues at coordinate 750,406,127 of NC_056731.1, forward strand.
GTTGTACATTACACAAATGTGAAGGGTTCTTACTGTAAATATGTACGGACCATACCTCTCAACCTCTTAGAGCACCAAATCTGTGCAAAACTTACGTGATGGGGGGACAAATAGGGGCACATTTTAACTATTGCTCTTACAAGCTTAGAACATTGATAGAATACTAGGTTTTGCATTAGCATGACTTTTCTGAAGGATGTGGAGTCTTAAACTCAAGATATTGCTCATTATTTAGTGACGTCAATCCTCAGGTATTTACCAGACTGGTGCAGATTGTCAGAGGCACACAACAACAATATGAGGCAAATCTCTGGTCATTCTGCGAATATCTGGACAGTTGAGTGGTATGGTACGGACCTCTGTAATACGCTGTTGTGTTCTGGCACAGCAGTAGCTCATCATTAAAGACTGCAGTCAGAACGTGCTGACAGACAGCTGGATTTCAGACTTCATACTCCGGATGTGCAAACTGTTATTCTATCATATTTCTATGTTTCTAAGAGCTATCTTTACAAATTGTCCCTGTTTTTGGACCTTTGTCTCACTTGTATTCACGGCTCTGTCTAGATATCTTGCTCACACAGGTTGACAGGTATGGTCGGTCACGCCTGCACACAGTCAGTGTCCCTCACACTTGATCAGGGTTAACTTATTTACATCAGTGTCTTCCTTACCCTCATGCCATTTGCTGCTATGCGAATGTGTGCATTATATTCTCCCTCCTATTCATGTCGGGACACGTGCGTCACGGGAAGGTGTTTTATCCTGGGTAGTAGGTTATGCATGCACACTTAGGGCTGGACAGTGTCATGGACCTCCCCTGCACATTCTGACTTGTGTCCAGATATCTACAGGATTGGACATCATGTCGTCATACCCATCCTACTATTTACACAGGTTGGTTATCCCATGAGGGATATCCCAAAAATTGGACAAGACCAAAACAAGTCAGATACCGAAGATATTTGTGGCTTTACAAAAATGTGCAGGGGGTTTTACATGCAGGGGACACATGGTTTGCAATCCTGACACTGCCTAGGGTGACAATACCTACTACATATGCGTAGGGGTCACTGTGTGTAGCTGTGTCTGCAACGAACCGGTGGACCAAGTACGGCTGGATTTGGTGGACGTTCTGGTATGGAGGAGGGTTGTGTGGTGTGGAGGGTATGCTGGGTAGGCCATTATGCATCCAGGTGTGTTGCGTTTGTTATGGCCAGTTCCATCAGGACCCATCTGTGGGTATGTGATGGTGACATATCTATACATTTGTATTGCACATTTCCATATTCATATGTTTGTGGGATTGTGTTCTACACTATGGCCTGTCTGCTTGTCTTGCAGCTGTTTCTACATGTGGTTGTGTTTCTTTCCATTTCACCCACTGCCCCCTCGTACACCTCCGGTTCACCTTTTCTGCATACGACACAGTATCGCCTTTGAGGATTTTACCATTAACCACCCATCCCTCACACGCAAATTCATCACACCCCATAGAGCACTACTTTGGTTGTTGGCCCATGACATGGCCAGAGTAACACATTGACTACCCTACATGTGTCAGGTACCTTTATGGTTGTGTGGACTATCCTGCCATGTTTGCTTTCCACATGCTATACCTCACGCACATAGGTACACGCCCATACTTCACTTTCATTACTTGGTTGGTATACCCGGGTACTACCCATTCAGCTGTGTCACATACACGTTCGGATTATATCGCTGGCTTCCGGATTTTGCCAGCCTGTTGTACTCATTGGTAGGATGACACCTTTTCTTATGTCCAAGCTATTCCTTACACATGTCTAACTGTTGTGGACAATGTCTTCCCACAGTCGACGGTTGTGTTTCCACCTTTTCAGTTGGCCACAGTGTGACATTTGTGGTGAACACAGCATATTTTACAGGCAGACACATACCCACGGTCAGTTCAGCAGATAGAACTTACGATTCTTGCCTATATCTAAGCTTATTCTTGTAGCATTTCGGTGTCTTATTCTGTTTCTTATGACATTTATGTAATATACGTTCAGTGAAAAATGTTTAATGCAACTATTACATGATTTCTATGGAATAATTATGTCCTATAATCTCTGGACATTTGCCATTTTTACAAGTTTGTGTCAGGACACATCTGTCCACAGAGGGACTGTCGCTCGCAAAGTGGGACAGGTGGTAATCTTAGTCGACGGTACAGATCATACTGTTCCTTTCAGCCTACATGTGTCCTTATTGTTATAGCTGTTTATATGCTCCTCCTGTTTCATTTACATGCGTATTCTATTTCCTATCACATGTGGTATGTGAAATACAGACATACCTTTTGTATGTGACTATTACATGCCTTGTAGGATATGATTCAGACATACAGTCACTACATATATCTACATTTCTCCTCGTGTATTTTGTTATGGACACATCTGCACAGCTATGTACCCTCCCTCACATTATGGGTCAGTTGGTGACCCTCTCCGTTGGGCTGGACGTACCTACTAGCGGCGCGCTAACATATGATACGTTTCACTTCCACATGGTATAGCTATCAACACTACGTTGGACTATGGGCACATGGTTTTCATGTCATTTGTTCAAGGGTAGGGAGCCGTTATTCCCTACCGTGCATTTGTGTTTGCTTCTTCATTTTCTGTTCGCAGGGACTATCTTGCATGCTTTGCATAAGTTTCAGTATCCACGGACACTGATAGGTGCTATTACTATTGCAGGCGGAATATAATATTCAGCAGTTTAGGTTGCTCATCGACAGCCTCCATGCGCAACTTCGATACGCCCCATGCACTCACGCACATTTCCTATGCACGTGGCTGTGGCGGCTGCGCAACTTCATTAATATTCATATGGCGCGACTACTCCATATATACGCCGCACAGCCGGCGCAAGCCTTACGCCGGCCTTGCGCTGAGCTTCATGAATCCCGGGGATGATCTTTAACTCATTCACTCCAACAGAGCTCCGGAAGTTTGCACTGTAACTTCCAATGGGCAGAGCCTAAGCCTTTTGAGAGCATCAAACTGTGTCCTCACATTTCAAACCATGTTTATATCTCTGGAACCATTGGGGTTATGAAATAAGTATAAATTACAAACTGTTTAGCAAAAACTATTTTTTATAGTGGTAGTATTCTTTAGGTTTTAGGTCTTAAACTAAATTGTATAAGTCACACTAAACATAGCAACTATTATATTTGCAATATTTTATAAACAACTTAACAATAACTCAGCAACAACTCAAGTTATACACATACAGCTAGCAGAATTGTATCCGTCTAAATGAGAGCTTTCATATGAGGCTAAGGAGTTCTATCTGTGTTACTTGGTTGTTGAGGTATTTAGAAAATGTGAAAATTGTATCTATATAAATTAATATCATAAAAACAACAGTTAATATCTATTTACCTGCACTAGATAGAGGTCAAATATTAATGCAGTTGAGTTTGCCATTGTGTAAGGTTTAAGATGTAATCTTTTAAAACCTTGTACATAGCATGGTTTTGGAATCATTGATGAAAATATGAACAAGTAATATTTGATGCCTAAATGCGTCAGTGGGAGTTAACTGCAGATGCACTTGGAGGCGTCACTCGGATGTAATGATGTAATGTAGTATCCTTTAATAGAACCAATGAGATGCAGAAATGTCATTGTAACTAAATAAAATAAATAAACTTTATTATGTCTAAGCTGTGTAATTTGTATAAGAACCAAGCTCCATTTTGGGAAGAGAACAGAGAGACTGAAAAACAAAATCACATTAGGTTGGCAGTCCCCAAGACAGCCATTTTAAGATACAAGAAATTAAAATATAATAAGAAACAGTATGATTCTGATGTGTTATTGGAGTATAGAGTGCCAAGATTTGATAAAAAAATAATGGGGAATTCAGTAAAGCCTACATGATTTTTTATTTTTGTGCACACATTGTGCTATGATGTGTATATGAGAGCAAACATTTTTAGATTCAGTAAGCGCTGCTTAATGGTGTGCAAGCACCACAAACAAGGAAAGTTCAATGTAATGCAAATTACCTAATAACAAGGTGAATCTTATCTAAATGACCCAGGTGGAGTGATCCAACAAGCAGAAAGGTATCTGTGTAGCTCTCATGTATGTGTCCATGGTCTATGTGGAACTTTTACACTTGCAAGAGTCTACATGGACAGAAGGGGATGTAAAACATCAGAAATATGGATATAACTCCCCAGTAAATGTTAGAACACATACATATATGTTCAAAACGTACATTGTGAATGTCTGAAAAAGGAAGGGAATATGTAAAAATTAATACTTTTTTTAAACAATTTTGGCATGTTTGTGCTATGCACCTCAATGCACAAACATGCTTAACTGAAAATAAAAAAAAAAAAAAGGAAAAAATTTTATGATATTTGTCAGAAATGTATTATAGGACATTACGTCGGGTCCATACAATGGTGGAATGGTGCTGTTGCCCAGTTCATATGGCTAAGAACCATATAGTTTCCAGGCTGTCATCATGGATGTATATGCACATGCCAGTGAGCACATATCTTTTTCCCTCTCCCCTGAGGTGAGGGCCAGTAATATGCAACACTTCTACTGTGTAGCACACTACAATGAAGTACTGGGTGCCATAGATAGCACTCATGAGGTGGATGTCTTGAATAGCAAAAGGAGTAAAAGGAGTAAGTGCATCCACATATCCACTTCGCATAGGCTCCTACAACATGTTGATATTTCCACTGGATGTGGATGCCAGTAAGGGGGGGGTATCCCTTTACCTTTAGGATTTTTTAATTCCTGGTGCATGTGTTTGCACTGCATGCCACATAGTTGAGCGTGTTTGTGCAGAAAGACCACCCAAGTCACAGTGATGATGTGGGCAGCAAGTAACTAAAACTGGATATATTCAGTTATTGATTTTGACTTTTCTATAAGCTATGCTGAATGGAACAGCACATAGTGTCATGCCATGCAATAAAGCAGGGCTATTAAATTATATTAATTATAATCTAGGCAGGTGAAATGCATAATAATTAGCCAATCACACATGGTGGACTTACAGCAGACCTGTATAAAGTATGCATACACCCAACATTCTGAATTTTCCCCAATAATCTGGACCGTTGGAGTACAGACATGGGAATTTTAACTGAGATAATGCTAGGGGCTGCTGTATGTCTGCTAATCTATATGTGCTAGTTGCTGAAGTTAATGCTGCTGCTGACAATAGGCCTAGGCTGATAAGGTGAACAGTGTTCAGGCCCAGGGTAGCCTTCCAGGAGATACATGAGCTGGAGATTGTAGAGTGCTACAGGCTGGACAGGGATATATTACAAGAACTCACTGAGCTCTGCTTCCCTCAACTCAGAGCCAGAGCCAACAATGGGGAACCCATCTCACTGGAAAAAAAAGGTGTGTATAGCCCTTAGGATACTAGCTACAGGTACTTTTCAAAGGCCAACTGGGGACATAATGGGGTGTCACATACATCTGCATCCAGGATACTCCACCAGGTCATGAATGCTATGCTACCACATGCCAATGAGCACATATATTTTCCCCTTTCCCCTGAGGTGAGGGCCAGTAATATGTAACACTTCTACCATGTAGCACACTACCCTGAAGTACTGGGTGCCATAGATAGCACTCATGTACAGATCAAGACAAAACCTGGTGAGCAGGGTAGAATCTATGTTAACCATAAGGGGTACCACTCCATAAACTCCCAAGTAATGTGCAGTGCTGAGGGGACTATTCTGAATGTGTGTGCTGGCAGCAGCGGCAGTTATCATGACTCCCATATCTAGCATACATCACGGCTGTTCCAGATGTTTTCTAGGAGGGACATTCCACACGTCCATTTATGGGGGGATGCTGGCTACACCCTGGAACCGTGGATGATGACACCAATCAGAAATGCACACACACCCACAGAAGAACACCATAATGAGGCACATGCACAAACTAGGGACATGATAGAGCATGTGTTTGTGCTTCTGAATTCACAGTTCTGGTGCCTAGATATATTTGGCAGAGTCCTGCAGTATTCTCCAGCCACATGTGCACATATATTCACAGTATGTGCTATGCTACACAATAAGATCCTGTGGAAACAGCTGCAGCAGGATCAGCAAAGGGAAAGGATACACAACCCCCCCACCAGTGCCTAGGTCACCACAGCCACAGTCATAGGAGGATTTGGAGGAGGAACCCCCTGCTGATGCCCCTATAGGCAGACAATGGTCTGCTCAGTATGCCCTGGCTTTGGCTAACAGGCCATGCATAGCACATTCACTGACAACCTAGGGAGTGACACTTTACTCCTTCTCACATATGGAAATTAAAAATGATGGCAGGCAACCCACACATCCTGTACCTACCCATGTATTGGCTGTGTACTGCTTGCCTCTGACAAAGTCAGCCCTGAACTACAATCATGTCACCTGCTGCATATGCAAGGTAAGTCCATAAATTAAACTGTACTTGTAAGGATTATTATGACATGGCATTGTGTTTAGATCTGGTACATTATGCAAGTAAATATAGGGGGTTGTTGTTGCTGTTGTGTCTTTTGGCTTTTCCCGGTCGGGGGTAATCGGACATAAATAGCATCCAGATGGGACTACAGATACCCATTCCACTATCATGTTTCCATTACTATTCACTATGTCTCATGCTTGGAATATTCATGCAGTCCTACTGCAACAGATTACTGGTATATCAGTCAAGGAAGACGTTAGACAGTGGGGTGACATGATAGATTATTATGTATCCCAGCAGAATATGTGGTGGTCTTCCACCACTCCCAGCACAACAGTGTTCCCTTGTAAATGCTGTAACAGAAACTCATCAATGGTATATCAGCATTCCAGGCAGTCTCCAGACAGTAACATAGAAACTGACCAAACATTGTGTATCTTACTTAACACAGGAATACCAATGTACATATTTATGTAGTTGATTATGTGGTGAATGATCCCTGTCTGTCAAGCAGCTTGTGTGTCTCAAAGAACTACAGCAAGTAGCTTGTGTGATGGCATTCATGGTTCTAATCTAGAAGTATCCCCTTATTTTGGATGTGCGGTATCATTACTTTGTGTTTTACAGACAGTTAGTCTGTGTGTATTGCAATATTATTAACCTCTGTCACATATTAATAACATCAGACAACTTTAGAAAGTCATATCCGATGTCAGTGATGTGCAACAGTGCAGAAACAGGGACAGATGTCATTTTGTGTAACACAAATCCCACACTGGAGTACAGGTAGGTGTGGGCTGGAGTCAGTTTATAACTAGCGAAAATCTCAATGAGCATGCTCATATACTTAGTTAAGCAGAGCCCAATTCTGTTGCTCCCTGCTCAAAACGCCTTTTTATATAAAAATATGTCTATAGATACATACATATATGTATATATATATATATATATATATATATATATATATATATAAATATATATATATATATATATATATATATATATATATATATGGGTTACATTTAGTACATCAACAGCCTACTACATCGAATTCCACTTCTCCGACACGGCAGAACATTGACAAATGAAGAGCCGACGTTTCCTGCATGGTGAGTTACCGTTTGGCCATCCAGAATTGAAAAACAGCCATTAAACTGACTACAGAAATGTGGGGGGCTATGCCGCCCACACCCCCCTACATGGTGGAGCTTCAGCCCCTACACCCCCCCAACTTAATATTCCAACTCCAAGAAGACACTACCGTGGGGGTATGGGGCAAACTTCAGGTGGATGGCCAAATGGTAACTTACCATGCCGGAAATGTCAGCTCTTCATTTATCCATGTTCTGTCATGTCGGAGAAGTGGAATTCAAACGTACTAAGGGTAACACATATACATATTTATATATATATATATATATATATATATATATATATATATATATATATATATCACCAAAAAAGTTCAGTCAGAGGCAGAAAACTGCAATCATGCAAGGTTTATCATAATATTATAATAAACCTTGTGTGGTTGTGGTTTTCTGTCTCCGACTGAACTTTTTTTTGGTGATTTACTCTTGAATCTATTCAGTCAAGTCTCCTTTAACTGGTTGTCTATATATATATATATATATATATATATATATATATATATATATATATATATATACATTTCTCTCTTGCTATAGATATCTATCTCTACATGTAAATATAAATACACACACACACACACACACACACACACACACACACACACACACACACACACACACACACACAAACACATACATTCCTGTCTCTTTCCATATATCTACACAACACACACATATCTATATATGTATTTCTGTCTATACATAAACATATTTATTTATTTGTTGATATTTGTTGATCAGGAAAGTCCACTGGGTTTGAAAGCCCATTTTCAGTAGAGGCCCGGGGAGAAAAGCTCCAACAGTAAAACAAACACAGATATATAGCAAAGAAAATATAGCAAATAAAATTTTACAAACAGAATAATATGCAGTTAATATAAAAGCCTTTGGAAAAAAATCCACAGTTATAATAGACATTTAGAGCAAGTCTAAATATAGAAGACAACATATTATGCTAAATATGTAGATGCAGCAGTGCACAGGCAAAGTACACCGTAGAAATTAGTTGCATATACAGGTTGTTGGTGGAATGAGTTTTGGGTTATAGGGGTTTAGATAGTATTTCACATGTACATCTTGGATTTTGTAAAAAGTATGTTTTTAGTGTGATTTTAAAGATATTTAGGGAGTCCAGTTGAGTAATAGATGAGGGGAGGCTATTCCAGAGTTTGGCTATGTTGTAGGAGTATAGGTCGTGTCCTGCTCTCTTATTGGGTTTAGCTACATTTAGAAGGGTTCCCTCTAAGGAGCAAAGGGTTTGATTAGGGATATATGTACTTAATACGGATGTGAGAGCAAGGCAGCTAATGGGTTTGAAAAGTAGTTTATGGGCAATTGTTAGTTGAGTAAATTGGCGATAGTGCTGAAAGTCTAACCAGGACAGGTTAGAGATAGCACTGCAGTGATGAGAGCAGTTAGACAGGTTAGAGGCAGATTTTGCTATCTTGTAGTAACATTGTTGTAGCTTATTACGGAGGGACTCATGGTGGTTGGTGAAAATGGGGCTCCCATACATAAGGGATGGAATGAGGAAAGTGTTAGCTAGTTTTATCTTAGTTTGTCTATCGAGGTATAGTTTGTGTCGGTAAAATTTGTCCAGTTTGAAGTGGGTTTTCTTTACTGTATTGAGTATATGTTGTTCAAAGGAGAGTTTGTTGTTGATAGTAATTCCTAGAAGTTTTGCATATTGTACCTGTTCAATTTCTGTTTTGTCATGTGAGAAAATCTTAAATTCGGTAGCTGGAGGTTTAGATGAGAATATTAGCAGTTTAGTTTTTTTGGAGTTAAGAATTAATTGGGCATTGTTTAGCCAGGTTTCTATGGAGGAGAAGGCATATTGGGTGATTTTCTGGAGGTTAGAGAAGTTATTGGAGGATGAGATGATAGTTGAATCATCTACATATTGAATTAATATGCTTTGTTGGGAGGCTTTATTTAGATCATTAATGAATATATTGAAGAATATTGGTCCTAAAATGGGTCCTTGCGGGACACCTGTATTGTTTGCTAGGTAATCTGTTTGTTGGTTTTGCCATCTAAATCATTGCTTCTGATCATTTAGGTAGGATGAAAACCAGGTTATTACACTTAGAGAGCACCCAAGTTTCTCTAAGTATTGCAGCAGCTTAGGGTGTGATACTGTGTCAAAAGCTTTTGAAAGGTCCCATAGAAGCACAGAAGTGGAAAGGCCAGCATCCAGAGCTTTGTTCACAGTATTAGTAAAGGAAAGGAAAGCTGTAGTTGTACTATGACCCTGGTGGAAGCCATGTTGGGTGGGAGCTAGGAGGTTGTTGTTGATGAGGAGTTATAGGAACTGTGTTTGAATACATTTTTCCAGGATTTCTGATAGTGGGGAGAGAATGAAAATGGGATGGTAGTTTGAAATATCATGAGCATTGCCACCTTTGTGAAGTGGGGTAATGATGGATTTTTCCATAGTTGGGGCACATATGATTCAGTGATAGAACGATTGATAAGAATGCTAACAGAGTAAATAATAGCTCTGGGTGCTAGTGGTAAGTATTCTGGTGGTAAGTTATCACCGGAGAGTGAGCAGAGCTTTAATTTGGTTAATAATTTTTGAATTAGGGATGTAGGTACTGGTTGTAGTGAGAAGATTGGATTGGGAGGAATACTACTTCTGGGGTTAATGGGGTTTGAAGTATTGCAAGAGATTGGGTTGATTTTAGAGGATGAGTGTATGATTAGTTTTTAGATGGCATCAATGAAATGTGTATTAAATATTTCCACTATCTGGAGAGGGTTTTTGTCAGGAGCAGGAGATGGATTTTGAATGTTACCAGGATTAAGAAGGGAGGATACAAATTTCCAGAATTTTTTAGGGTTAGTATTTTGGGAGGAGAGTTTAGAGAAGAAGCATTTTTTTTATCAGTTATGATAAGTTTTTTGTAGCATTTCTAAGGTTTTTTTTTATAATTTTATTCATATTCTAGAGTGTTACATATATATATATATATATATATATATATATATATATATATATATATATATATATATATATATATATGGATCTACTTTGGTTAAACAAAAGTATGTTTAAACAAATCTGATTTATCCAAGCTGATTACCCTGAAATGGGATTTCAACGAATGCATGGACTGCTGAATTTCTTTCCTTGTGAAAAGCACCAATTAGCCACCATGGTAATTAACCGGAATGGAGCAAAAATAAGCCCACCAAAGTGAGGGCTGCCCCCCCCCACTTAAATATACCAAGTCCAAGATCACAATAAATGGAAGAGAGGACACAGTTCACCATGGTGACCAAGTGGATCCTTTCACAGGGAAAGGAATTTGGCAGTCCATGCATTCGTTGAAATGCCGTTTCAGAGAAATCAGCTTGTGTAAGTCAGATTCATTTAAATGTACTTTTGTTTAAACAAAGCAGACCCATATATATATATATATATATATATATATATATATATATATATATATATATATATATATATAGCATTCACACTCACCTCCATTTATATATACAAACATTTTAAAAATATATGTTTATATGTGTGTGTTACATATCCTGATAATGGTGATTAAAGTTGCACTATGACACATATATAATGTTGCTCAACAGACCAAAAGTGAGGACTCAATGGTAGATAATGCACTTACTTACAGCCACCTGTGGCTGCTGGATGTTACCACATATACACCAACAGGTGAGCAGATGGTGTTGTGTATCATGTTGTGTACACATGCATTGACAGGGCACATTGTTTTTGCCCACAGGCTTGCCCATCCAAATGCAAATAGCCACATATCATCAAAATGGCTACTGTAGCCACATAGCTAGGAAAAAAAATGTATCTGACTGCTAGGCTACTAGATGCAGAGAACAGTAAGAAGCAATGTCACTCTGCAGACCACACATGCTGTTCAACACAAGCCTAGTTTATGTATTCCGCAAGTAGTTGCCTGCAGTCATGTATAAAACAGACATCAGCTGTGGTGCATGCAATAAATACTATGATCTGTAGTGTGCAAGACTAGATAGGTAGGGTTTATTATCTCCCTCCAGGCCAGTCGGTATGCTTGTGTGTGTGCGTATGTGCATCTTCCTGTAAAACAAATGGAAATCCCACATTGACTACCAAACTGCAATGGTTCTGCATTTTTTGGCCCTTGCAGGTGATGATGACCACCAAACTCCTGTCTTCCACAAGGCCTGCTAAAATGTCATGTACCTTAAGACTATCAACTGCCATTGCAATTTCAGAGTTCAGCCATAAGTACTTTGATATGTAATGTGTAAGACTAGATCGGTAGCAATTTTAATTTCACTCCAGCCCACTTGATGTGTTTGTGTATATGTATCTCCCTACAAAATAAATATGATCACCATACTGACTTAGAAGGAGGTAGGGTTTTGCAGTATTTTGGTTGTAGCAGGTGACATGGGCCTCCAAATTCATGATCATAACAAGGCCTGCAGATGTCATCTAGTACAACATTACCTAGAGAGATGTTAATAGCAGACTTGAGCTGTGGCACATGTATTAAGTACTGTGATCTGTAGTTTGCTCCATTAGATAGGTAGGGGGTCTAATCTAATAGCAGCTAACTTGGTGTGTGTGTGTGTGCTGTGCAGTGTTCTGTAAACATTAATTGGTAGTGGTACTATTCTCACTGCAGCCATGTGGATGTTAGAGCATTTTACATCAGTGTATGTGATGATGGGATCATTGGACTTTAGTAGCCTAGTGTTCCTAGGTCCCTTAAAATCCCAGTCAAGTTCTTACCCTTATTTACATGATCAGCACATATTGCCCCTGTCCACGTGGGACATAGGCAGAACCCCCTCATGTGAAATGACAGTCATCCAGGCAAACATACAGACTGCATCTGAACACGGCCTTGCCAATAGGTTGGAGTCTGTTTCAAAGGTTTGTTAAAGTCTGGTAGACATATCTTCCCCACCAGCATGTATTAGTAATATCACATACCAGGTTAATGTCCTTACAGCTAGTAATCCATTTACCATTCCACCTACAGATATGTAGCATTTCCAGTACAGCAGGGTCAGACATTGCCCTGTATGCAAGGCAGAGATCACCTCTGAGTAGTCTGTATGACACAATCTACAATGACAGTTATTTCAGACAATTCCCATAGGACAGGTACTGGGGACTTGAAGTTTCTTTCTGAGGAAGCTTTTTGTTGTGTGCCATTACCACTGGTGCTTGGGAAGGTACATGACAAAATGGCCATTGCACTCAAATATTGGCATGCTGAGGGAAGAGTACACATAGGTTATAAGTACATTATTATTGGGTGACAGTGCCCTCAGTAAAGACATGGGCATAATATTCTTCCCTTCTTACTACTGGGGAGACATGGTGATCTAAGATAAATTAAGTGTAAACCTATACGTCCAGGCCTGTGTGTCCAGGTCTAGCACCCCCGAGTATTTATATCAGGTGTTGCTACTGATGTGCTACTTTCCAGGAACATTGGTGTTACTGATGGAAATGATATTTCATACACATTTGTATGGGGTTTATGGCCATGAATATGTCAACAAGCATTTGTTCGTGATGGACCTCTTGTAGGAGATTGACATAGCTGCCATATGACTGCTTCTAGTTTGTTGTGTCATGAGGAGCTTGTTTACATCCTGTCAGGTACAGCCAAGTCTATGCAGTTGTACAGGTGCTTGCATAAAGCATTGGTGTAGAACTCAGCATAGTTGCCTGTCCCATCTGAGGGGGGAGGTGCAGTCAAGCTATTTATACCTTCCCATAGGAGGTTATGATTTGTTTTGTTGATGTTTATTACTGTGTTTGCTGCAAGGGGGGGGGGTTCAGGTGTGAGTCTTACTTTTAAGGAGACTAGTTTGTGGTCAGATCTCACCAGGGAGGACCTCACAGTGCATTTGCTACAGTGATCACCCATATTGGTAAGCACCTGATGCAGTATGTCAGCTCCCATTGTGGAGATGTCACTCCTCTGGTTCAGGGCATTGTAGTTCAGGACATGGACTAACCTTTGGGCATGTGAGTTTGAACATGAGCAACCAACACAGTTGGTGGTTAGTGAAAGTCACCCCACACTATGGTGTTGTGATGTATCTTCATATACACAAGTAGATTCAGGTAAGCACAGTGGGTATCCTGATTCATGGAGTTGCTCCTGTAGCTGACAATGGCTTGATCAGGTGCTGTACCAGTAGTGAATAACACCTGCAGTGTCACCAGGGAATCACTGTTTAACCAATCTGGATATGTATCTATCTTTAATAAATATGGATCCACCAAATGCATTACCTGTCACACTTTTAATTTGAGGTCTGAACATGTGGAAGGACACGTAGACTGGTATGGCTGTGGTGCTGTCCACAGCCTTGAACCAGGTGTGTGTGACTTGGCAAATGTCTGTATCTTCCAAGGTGGGGACACCTTCCAATGAGAGGAGCTTAGTGTTGGCATTCCTAGCATGAAGCAGCATAATCATGATGTTGTTTGAAGATGGCATTTCCGCATTGGAAAGGTTTTCCTTGAGGTACCTTCTATAAGATGTACTATGGGGATGTCAGCAGCCTTGGTCAGTACACAAACTCCCAGGGTGACAGATGAATACCATCTTTGGCAAAGCATCGAGGTCTATTGAACAAGTCATCCCTGGTTGACATGTACTGGATCCCAAAACAATGACACCACAGGATAAGTCAATTATTGACTTCAAAAATTTTCTGTGTGTATTTATCCATTATCCTAGGTGAAGGTGAAATGCAGCTGAAGGCTATAAGCATACCCACCAGAGGCACAGAGTCTGTAAGCTCATCCATGTGTCTGCATACAGTCCATTGAGGTATGTCTCAAGTTGTACACACCAACAGGAACTATGAAGTTGTCATAACGTTACCTGATGTTGACAGACGTGCATGCATGTGTAGTACAGCGTATCCTGGCACCTCACAGATAGCTAACTGTAACCTTTCCCATATGTAGCCTGGTCAGAGGAACATCAATGTGTTATTTGATGTGATCACCTATGAATAATAGCTTTGAGTTTGTGTTTTGCCTCAGGTGTTTGACTGTTGCGACGGTGGTGCATGCACTATTAAGTGTACTGTATTCTGACGAAGTATGATTATGTGCAGTGAAACTGTAAATGGGTTTCTGAGATGTCTGTTGTTTCCATATGTGTCTGGTAAGGAACTCCACACATGCAAGTGTGTGTGATGTGGGTGTGGGTGGAGTACATGGTGAGATGTGCATGTTGGCAAACTGCTCATTGTCTTATGTACTGACCAGTGTGTGAGACCGTATGGAATCAATGTTTGCAATATATTCACATCTCTCACACATTGTGTTTATGTAGCATAAGAGTAAAGGGGTGGGGACACTTTCCACATCTCGACAGCAGTCATTGATAATGCCATTAGCAATAGAGTCTTGCTTGTGTGTATGTCACAGCATGCCATTGTTAGTCAGTTGCCTGACAGATGCTGAAATGTATCATGTTATCACCTTTATGTAGTTCTCCTAAGGTAGCACAACACCTGACAGTGTGCCATAACATGGTTGAGTGAGTACAATGCTTTGCCAGGTATGTGGCCCTTAGATTAACCATAATCCTGTTATTAGGCATGGTCACAATAGCATACCTAGAAACGTGACAATGTACAACTCCAGCAAAGTTAGGGTCATACTGATGGACCCTTGGGGTTGATAGCATCAAACACACTGTCTGTAGGCACTCCTTGAGTGAAAATATGAATATCTGTGCTTGCACAGAGAACCTGTTCAGCTTTGCAGTCATTACTTTGGCCTTGCTAGTCTACACTGCCTGTCAAACAACCAGACAGTAAACTGGATGTTGTGTGACATGATGTGGGAACACAGACATGTGTTCTAGTTACTTAAATGTACAGTATGACATACCTAGGACATGTGTGAGGTACGCACACTGTGGCCAAAGGTGGCCACTCCTCTGCAGTAGGCCTCAAATCCATGTCACGCAGATGTGCACCATGAAGCTGTTGAAGGTCAGGCTGCATGAACTGCTGTGAAATTGTCACCTAACAGGGATCACTGCCACTGTGGTGCTTGTTTGTGCAACCTTGGACCTCTGTGTCACCGGACATTGAACATTATATTGTGATGCTGCAGCTGTGTTCTGACTCACCATCTGGTCAATACCCTTGTAAAATCCTAACCACCATGGGATACAAGGCATAATACATGCCAAACTCAAATGATTGCTCTGGTTGCTAATCAAGGCATCTACCTGGAAAAGGGGTATGTCAAGCCTACAGAGCCTTGCATCACATGGGACAACTATGTGGCTGAACAAACAGGATGTGGCCTGCCCCTCATGTTGAGCTTGGTACTAACATTTTGCTTCTGGTGAGCGACAAAATGTAGGGGCAAGGTATCCCAGGAGAGATTGGTTGTGGTGAAACCAGCAATAGTAATCTCCAGGCACCAGCAATTCAGGGGACTCCCCTCTTGTCAGCATTCCTCACAAGGCAATTGTGTCATTTCAGTACACACTGCTTGAGTGGTGTGCAACTGCAGAATAACTATGTAAACACTCCCTCCTTACTTTCATGGGGTATATGTATGACTTTCCCCTCCACTGTTTGCCTGTGCTCTGTATAGATACAGAGATCTTGGATGACTAACTACTTAGAAACCATGATGTAATTAACTGCTATACCTAGTTGCACACAGGACAACTAACATGCAGTGACAAGCACTGTCCCCAGATGTTTCAGTAGTCTTATATTTAAAGCCACAAAAAGACTTATCATGGAAATGATCAGTAACAATGTAGTACACCTGCAGAAAACTGGCCCAAACCCAGTTTGTTTTGCTCAGGGTCAGATCATGCCTACCCTAACCAGTGGACCTTATTTATTTTATTTGTATTTTTATTTTACATTTGTTGACCAGGCTAGTCTAAGTGGGTATATGTCCATTTTCAGTAGAGGCCCAGGGAGATAAGCTCCAAGAGAACAGATATCAAAAACAAACAGCTCATATACACACAAAATTCATAAACACTATTAACAGGTAAAAGAACTTTAAAGGAATAGATTCAGAGATTATCATATAAACTAGACAATCAATTCATAGTAGAGAGTAATGCAGTTAAAAATATGGACAACAGGTTGTTACATAATACAACAAAAGAGGCATGATAAACAATAGTTACTATAGTAAAAGGTAGTCTCAATGATCTTAAGCTTCAAGAAGATGCAAATAAGGGTGTATAGTAGGACTAGGGAATGTTGTATTCAAGGAGAGTAGGACTTGATTAAAGAGAAGAAGAGGGTAGGCAGAGGCAAGATAGAAGAGCTAATTGCTTAGTCAGGCTTTGTACAGGGCCACAACCAGTGTGATTTGAGAAAGAGTTTGAGTTTACTTTTGAAAAGTGATATAGAGGGCAGAGAGGTAAGTTCATGGGGAAGTAGTTTCCAGGATTTTCCAACAGTAGTAGAGAAGAGAGAATCCCCAGCTCTGTTGTTGGATTTTGTAATATTTACAAGCAGTTTGTGTGATGATCGTAGGGCCTTTAGATTGGTATAGGGGGTGATGAGGGTAGAAAGTATGGGAGTATTTGTTGGTTGGTAAAGGGTCTTATGGGCAATGGTCAGTTGGTGGAAATTGAGCTGATTTTGCAGTTCAAGCCAACCCAGCTGCTTTAGTTTATAACAGTGGTGGGTTCTGAAAGGGTTTCCTGTTGCAAATCTGTCTATGTTATTGTAGGAATGTTCCATTTTACTGAGGTTGTTTTTAGATAGATTTGTAAATATGGGTGAAGCATAGAGGAGAGTAGAGATTAGATGAGTGTGAGCCATGGTTATTCTAGCTGAAGGAGAAAGGAAGGGTTTGACCCTATAGAGAGAGCCAAGTTTTTTTGTTAACAGTTTTTAGAGTATTATTGATATGGGTGTCAAAGGTGAGTTTGTTATCTATGGTGATGCCTAGTAGTTTTGTAGTAGGTTCTGGGGATACGAGAGTGCCATTGTTGGATGTTACAGTGAAATCTATAGGTGAAGACCTACGCGTAGGAGTAAAAAGGAGCAGGTTAGGTTTTGGGGTTCAGGAGGAGACAGCGTTGTGAAAACCATTTTTCAACTGTGTTAAACACTGTTTGGGTAAGGGAGTGAAGTTCAGATGTGGTTGAGGATGAGCATACAAGAGTGGAGTTGTCTGCGTATTGGATGCATGTTGCTTGGGGAATTGCTAGGTGAAGGTCATTGATAAATAAAGTGAACAGTAAGGGTCCTGAGATGGACCCTTGAGGGACACCAAGGTTAACTGGCAGGTGGGTAGATAGAGAATTATGCCAAAGAACAGCCTACTGACTGTTTTCTAAGTAGGATTTGAACCATTTTATAGCAGGTTTATCCAGTGATAAGGATGTGTAAAAATATTTGGTGATTTACCATATCGAAAGCTTTTGACAGATTGATGAACAAAGCAGAGGACAGAATATTTTGGTTTCGGTTTTTGTTGATATGGTCTGTAAAGGAGAGCAGGGCAGTAGTAGTGCTGTGGGAAGGTCTGAAACCATGTTGATAGCTGGATAGCAAATTATTATGGATAAGGTGGTCTAGCATTTGCTTATGGATATATTTCTCCATGATCTTTGCCAAAAGAGAAAGTAGGGCTATAGGACGTAGTTGGAGAAGTCAGTAGAGTTTCTGTCTTTATGGAGGGGGATAATATGGGAGACTTTCCAGATACTTGGGATGTGTCCTTCACTGATGGTTCTGTTAATCAGGATTGAAATGGGATAGGCAATGGATTTAGCTGCCTTTTGTAGATATTCAGCAGGTAGCTGATCTGCTGAGGGAGTGGAAGGTTTCAGTTTTTGGATAAGGGTGAGAATATATGTTGTTGGGACTGGTTGGAAGTGAAATGGAGGGGGGGTGGGTGGAGTTTAAGTTAGATATAGGAAAGTCTTGAAGTGATAACTGACTGGCAAGTGTTTTAATGGCTTCAGTGAAATAGGTATTAAAGGCATTAGCAGTCTGCTTGGGATTTTCCTGGTCTGTGCCTTGTGGGTTTGGCATGATGGATTGCCCTGGGTGTAATAGTTTGTTAATACACGCCAAGAACTTTTGTGGTTTATTATGGTAGGTTTGCTGGAATTGTAGGTAGTAATTTATTTTGTTAGAGAGTATAGATTTTTTTAGTGTCATTTCTCAGCTGTCTGAAATAATTTTGGTCAAGTGGGTTTTTTGTCATTCGCCATTTATTCCAATATTTGTTTCTAAGATGGATTTGTTGCTTGGTTTCTTTTGAAAGCCATGGGGCAGATTTAGTTCTGATTCTGATAGAGTGGGTAGGAGCATGGTGGTCAAGAATGGATAGGAAGTTGGAGTTAAAGTATTTAACAGCATCTTCCAATGGGAGGTATTTTAAAGGAGACCAGTTTCATGCTTTTAGTTCGTTTTGGAAGAGTTCTGGGTTAAAGTTCTTTTTAGTTCTTATTGTCCTGCAAATGGTTATTAAGTGTTAAACTATGCAATGGATGAGGGGAAAATGAATCACTCCACCTACCGTAGCCTGTGAAGGCATTTGGCAAGATTAAACCATCAGGCAGTGTTGAAGCACTGTATGGATTATTTCTAAACTAGTATGTCAGCCAGTGGATAGCCACATGTCTGACAGTCATCCCAGAAAATAGCATTGGGTAGTCCACCTCTACAATGAGGCCAGTCACCAGTGGACGTCCCTCACAAATCATTCTTGGGACTATCTCTCCTAGCCATTCCCTTCTCTGCAGTCACGGCTACTGTCAGTGACCTCAGAATGAACACATTTGCAAATGATTGCAAATTAGGAGCTGTCACTGAATCCCACACAGAACCAACAGTTATCCAGGATGTGCTGACACGCAGATTCAGTTGTTGTCAGAGCCATTGACAAATACTAAGTGCCATGGAATGCACAATACTATACTTTTGGAAGTCATACACCCCTGGAAAATATCATATTATCCACACAGTCCAACAGTTGACCCATTATTCAGGGCCTTATGGACAGAGAGAGTGACCTTGCCTTTAACTTTCACTGGTTGGTAAGATGTGGGGATTTATTCAATGTTGCACAACCTATAGAGAAAGGTATGGCATGTAAATCCCAGAATGTCATTGTTACACTGTATTTGGCCCTCATCACAATTATCATGGAGTGCAGTGCCACCTTTGCTATGTAACTACATAGGCGGATCTGACAACTCTAACAGCCACAGAGGTTCCACAGTAAACCAATACACAGTCTACATAACATGCCTTATGCAGACCGTGTCAAGGTCATAACTGTGTATTCTATCTCCTACAGGCTTTGTAGGGGAGGTGTATGGCTACCATACAGGGAGGTGTCAGATCCCACAGTGCACCTCCTGCATATCCAAGAAGGGACTAGCATGAGAATTACCTGTTCTACACAGCTACACCTTGACTGAGGTATAAATAGACCACACCAGTATGAGGGTCCTTGTCGGCAGAAACCACACAAGTAAATCCTTAACGCGTTTATTTAAAATCCAACAGAGCGTTTTCGCCACAGTACACTGTGGCTTCTTCAGAGGCAGTAAAAAACAGTCATAAAACACTCCGTTTAAGTCAGGTAAACCAGGAAGTGACATCTTCCTGTTTCCTGAGCACGGCAGCAAATTTTTTAAAAAAAAATCATAAACATTTCTTTAAAAAGTTATTATCAATTACCTACTGAACACTAATATGCAACAAAACAATTACAGCTTGTAAAATCTTAATAAAATATTACAAAAAAACTACAAAATGTACAAGGATGCAGGACCACAAAAAACAGCTTGCTACTGGGTGTAACTTATGCCTGTAAAGATAAAGGAGGCAGGGGGGAGGCTAGGTGTAATCACATACATACAGTTTAATGTAGAGCATACTTCAGTAAGTGACCCGTGGTAAATGTGTATAGAACAGTACCTGAGAGCTCTAAAGGCTGTATTGTGTGTATATCGCAATTATTGAAAAACTACCGATACCTAGTAGTAATTCTAAGGGTATTTTGGACATTATAAGGAAGAACTGGCATCTTATATCTTCTAATGCACTATTGGTTGAAAAACTAGGTAGTGAGCCCAGATTTATCTTTAGAAGATCTAACAATCTCAAAGAATTATTACAAAGGGATGTACCTCAAGGTACGTTTCATAAAAGGAGGGGCATGTTTAGATGCGGTTTTTGTAAATTCTGTAACAATGTACGTACTGGTGAAACATTCCAGGTTAGGGACAAAAAGTATGACATCCGGTTTACACTCAATTGTGAGAGTAAATCCATTATTTACATTGCCATGTGTAATTGCTGCCAAGGGTTCTACATTGGGAAAACGGACAGGCGTGTCCGGGACCGAATGTATGAACACTTGTATGCGATTAAAAATAGTAAAGATGACAACGCACTGGCAAAGCATATAGCCCTGAACCCAGGTCATAGCTTTCAATTTATGGCTATTGACCATGTTCCATTGAAGGTTAGGGGTGGCCCTTTTTCGTTAATTCTGGAAAATCGAGAACTGGAATGGCAGTTACGCTTAGATGCATTTAGATATCCTGGTTTGAACAGTAACTGTAACATAGCCCCTGTTTTAAAATTGAAGAGTTATCTTAGATAGGGTATATCCCACGTTGCTAGCTAGTCAACGTTTGTTTTACCACCTTGTGCAGATAGGGATGGGCTGGTTCCCCCTTGGATAACACATAGGTATCGGTAGTTTTTCAATAATTGGGATATACACATAATACAGCCTTTAGATCTCCCAGGTACTGTTCTATACACATTTACCACGGGTCACTTACTGAAGTATGCCCTACATTAAACTGTATGTATGTGATTACACCTAGCCTCCCCCCCGCCCCCTTTATCTTTACAGGCATAAGTTACACCCAGTAGCAAGCTGTTTTTTGTGGTCCTGCATCCTTGTACATTTTGTAGTTTTTTTGTAATATTTTATTAAGATTTTACAAGCTGTAATTGTTTTGTTGCATATTAGTGTTCAGTAGGTAATTGATAATAACTTTTTAAAGAAATGTTTATGATTTTTTAAAAATTTGCTGCCGTGCTCAGGAAACAGGAAGATGTCACTTCCTGGTTTACCTGACTTAAACGGAGTGTTTTATGACTGTTTTTTACTGCCTCTGAAGAAGCCACAGTGTACTGTGGCGAAAACGCTCTGTTGGATTTTAAATAAACGCGTTAAGGATTTACTTGTGTGGTTTCTGCCGACAAGGACCCTCATACTGGTGTTGTTTGGTTTGGTTTTATCTTCATTTGGTTGAGGTATAAATAGGACATGCTGGAGAGACAGGTATGTAACCCAGATATTGTGCCTTATATGTAACAGGCTCTCCATCCATGTGAGGCACACCTCCACTGTAACACACATCATGTGCAAGTTACACAATGAGATATGGAACAAGACAATCATAGGTGGTTTAGGATAGATGTCTGTAATGGACACAGGGAAACTGTAGATGGTTCATCTCATACAACACAGTTTGTAGATGTCTCAACTCCAAAAACACTGCTTACACTTATCAAGGGTATCAGACCTTGTCAGAGATTAGGGATGCATGACTAGGCTGAAAGAAGCCATTGTTCTTGTTAGCCTGTTATACACATATGAACCTATGGAGCTATGCACCTATACTGCTTTACCTTTCTGAAGGCATTTTTCTTCTGTGCTGAGGTTTCATCCTGTGCTCTGATGTTTATGGGTTTATTATAGCTGTGTATTCATAGGTGTGTCCTACACAATCCTGAAACAGAAATATAAACAGTTCCATGAGACACCGTTCATTGTGTAAGTATACAACCATTACAACATCATCAAACATAAGGTACACAGAATAATGTGGCTTACTCATTACAAATGGCAGCATACAATATCTGTCAGTGACCAGTACAAATGGCATGTCAAAGGCAACAATGGATGAAACAAATGCTTAGTAACTTAGTCATCTTGTGCATCAGACATATAGCTTCATTTCCCTGCATCAATAACAAGGGTGACAGGGATGTGGCAAGATGGACCACAGAAATGTGCCATGTGTGCCTGAGGTGACCTGATTGTGGCAGGGGTGTATGAGTGTTCACATGAACACAGTCACGCTCAGTCCTAGCCCTACATGTCTGTATTTTGGAAAGTTTTGAACAGTGAGTGGTAGAGCTGACAATTCACCATTTCCACCACTAAACATGGGAACTGGCTGTGCCAGGAGTTGCACTCACACTTCCATGTCCAAGCTCAGAAGTGGGGCTATTACTTGAGGGTGATTGCTGTCTGCTGGGTCTGTGTCCTCCACAGGAATGCCCAGGACCACGAGCCTATAGCCTGCCACATCTTGGTATGGACAGCACACTCCCCTCTGGAGCGCTGGATGCACTGCCACTATGGGAGTGTAAGTGTGCACGGCCACGTGGGACTCTCAGCAGATACAAATGCTGACCTATGTCCAAGAATCCAATGCTCAACTTCAACCAGATGTTCCATCACAGACAGTTTGTGTTCCAAGGCAGATATTCTGTGATCTGTCTCATATCAATGTCTTTCCACTGCGTTAGTCAACCAGTCTAGAGTATTGGCAACATGGTGGAGACAGTCATGGATGTCAGACTCTGTTACATCCATAACCCTCAGCATTCATCTGGTGTTCCTTTTGGAATGTGCCTGTGCCTCCATGATGGTCTAAGCATATGTCAAGTGACATGTGACGAGACACCTGGAACAGCTGGGGAAGAACAGCAGGCCTCCTATGAGCACCCCTATCATTTCGCCTGTGTGGAACCATGCCATCTCTTTGGCTATGGCCAGTATCGACACTCACTGCAGCCACAGTAGCCACACATTCCTGTTCAATGTCCCCACCCTCTGACTGTGCAAAATCTTTGGCCTCAGGAGACTGGGTATGCTTAGGCATACTGACTGTATACAGTGATAATGAGGACAGAAGAGGGATATAAGCCTCTGTGACAGTTTCAGCCCCTGCAACCCCCACCTGTGCCTCACTTTGGCCACCCTCATCATCACAGTCTGAGGAGACACTGACATCAGGTTGTGAAGGGGACATACACCAACCCCCCCTGGTCACCTGTGATAAAAAGGGAAAAGCAGTACACTAATACCTGCACTACTGTGCAATACTATCTTGCAATATATGTTAAGCTGTAAACAATGCTGTCAGTATTGTAGACTTGTTTAACCCCCAACGTCATATACTAGGGCATGAGGACATAATTTTCTGACAAACATCTGTAGTTACTTGTAAATAAAATGCTCTTTAATCAAGAATCTCATGAGCAACAATCATGTACACTGTTGACATTTGGCAAAACTCTGCATAGATGACACATATGGCAATCTATAATGTCCTGAAAATACTGTCAAATCTATCAGTGTGGTCACACCAGGTATGACTCTAAACTGTGTTCAGTTGGAAAATATCTGTGCAGTTGGCAATCATGCAGACAGTACATCAATCCAGCTGGGAGGCCTAGGATGACACTTTAGTGAATACATTACACTAAGTTTACATATCTAACAAAACAGTGTTGTGCTTACCAAGAGCAAGAGCACAGCCACATCTGATTCCTGATGGTCCTGTGAAAATTTGAGGGAGAGGTAATATACACAGCACCACATATTGCACTGTAACAGGCTAATGCATCCAAATATCTCACATTTACAGAAGCTACTATGTTAATTGGTATGTTGATCACAATCTGAGTATGAGATTCAAACTGCAACTAACCTCCTTCCCCCAACAAATACCTGACACCCAAATAAACGTATGCGCACACTAACACACTGAATGCTGCAGTATTCCAATGCTGATCCAACTAAGCATACCTGGATGCTTCTCTTGCATGGAAATGGTGGCACCCACATCCACGACATACCGTGTAATGGATGCCTTGGAGCTGTCCTGTGTTCCTATGTTCACCAGGAATTCCTCAGTGGCTGACAGTGGTTATTCTGCTGCAGGCCCTCCACCAGTAACACCACAATCCCTGGCCACATCTGCTGGTCTTCTGCATGTGGCATTGATCATATCAGTGACATGTTGCACCTGCTCTGGTGACTGATAGCATTCACATCATGAACCAGGTTAGCCCACAATGCTGCCCATGCTTCCCTGTTTTGCCTCCCCGTGGACAGCAGAAGTTCATGGTGTTAATGCAAGGCCTCCAGGATGATGTCATTTTCTGCATCTGTAAAAGGTCCCCGGTGTCTGGGATACTTATTTCCTGGAAGTCAACAAAATAGGAGCACATGTATGGCTCACATACATGGGAATACAGTATGAAGAGATACAGCAATAACAGATGCCTACCAGTATTCATTGCTTGATTACATATCTCATATTTAACACTATACAACCACAGTAAGGGTGTGAATACAACTAGGATAGTACCAACAGGCATCTATTCTTGTTTGTGCCACGACAGATACTGATGTATGATCACACACCCAGCACAGGAGTCCATTAAATTGTGGCCCCTAGATGTAACCCCCCCTTATAATATATAAAAACAACAGTGCCAAACAAATAGCAATGTAGTATTACAGCTGCTATCAAGAGAAATTTCCAGGAGACCAGTGTACCTACAATGAACCAGCTCAACAGCACAAGTACTTATACTCGTGCTGTTGAGCTGGTTCATTGTTGGACTCGAGTTTTTGGTATTATTTCATAGACCAGTGTACCTAATTAACAAAAAGCATTCTATCCTTAGTCTACTCTAGTTCCTCTGTAGGTATAACACATCTGGTAATCAATGACATGTCATTACAGTTCTAAGAAAGGCTTAATGATCTAATCATCATTCCTCCTAAGTATATTGAAACATATGCATCATGTTGGAAACATACTTCTCAAATGTACAGATTTTTACAGAATGTCTAGATTTTTACCTCATACATTTCGGTCCATTTTTCATAAAAATGTGGTTTTCTGGCAAATTAGTGGCAAATCATTAAAGGTTGAAGTTAGAAAATAATGACAGACATTTGAGTTTCAGACTTCATACTCTTCAGAAAATTCATTCTAATGCAACACCTATTATTCTATCAACCTTCTAAGTTTGTAAGAGAAATATTTAAAAATTGTCCCTATGTTTGGGCCTTTGTCCCACTTTTATATATGGCTTTGTCCAGATTTCTTGCTCTAAGAGGTCGACAGGTATGGTTGAAAACAAAATGGTTACATACCTGATGGAGTACAATACTTCTCTGTTGAAAGGTACAGATATATAAATGTTGTGCTGATGAGTTCATGCTTTGAAGTAACTCTAATACACAGTGGTTCCGCTAGCTAGCTGTTTGCTTTTTTAACATGGTTCTGATTAGCAAGTGTTTGTCTCTGAACCAAGCTGTGCTTCTGAAATGATAATTGCAGCCAACACAACTGATTTGCAGTATAATCAGTCAATCCCATGGAAGTACTTGAACAAGATATCTAAAGCCTCAATGTAGATTACAGCCCCTTTCTCATATGTTGGGTTGGAAATTACTGTGGTATAGATACTACATCATGCCAGAGAGAATGTCTGTATCGGCTACTATTTACATACAACTGTGTGCTAAAGGCTGAAACTGAAGGTGATGCTGCAGGCAATAGGCATAGTTAGACAGGGTGAACACTTTGCAGGACAACAAGCTTTAAGATTAAGCCTGGAACCTTTGGCAGCCTTGTTGTATAGGCAGAGCCAGATTGAGATTACCCATCCCACTGGGAGTTAAGGTATGTGTTTCAGGTAAATATGTCAGCCAACAGTATCAGTAACACAATACAAGATAAAATGCTTGGTGTGTCCTAGGGAAAGGTAGGGGGTACATTAACTATGATGTCACACAATTGGTCAACTGCCAAGTCATGTGTTATGGCATGGTAGTGTCCTGTTAAATGTGTGCTGACAACCTTTGCTTCTAGCTCAACCTCCGTATATGTATGTTACTTGTGCAGCTGTGGTTGTCTGTTATATCATTAGCAAACCACTGCGGGCTGCAGTCTGATATCACTGGGCCACAATTTCAGTAAACACTTCCAACATCTTCTGGGAATTCAGGCTAATGCATGACCTGACATTCTCTGCACTTTCTAGTGTTGTACTAAGGCTGGTTAAGAGTGGTCCTATCTGTATGCCTTTGACCTCTATTATTTAGATGCAGACATTCTGACTCTACTGCTTTGGGTGGATAAACTGGGGATAAGACAGACATACATATCACAATTTATAATGTTGCTGTCCACATACATGTATTTTCATTGCTAGCCACAGCTGTAATTGAACCCAGGACCATTTCTACCAAAAAGTAAAGCTCTTAATGCATTTTACAGACTGAGCTACAGAGTCACTGTTATAGCAGGTGCATGTTTACATGTTGTAGTTATCATTACACAGTTATCTGCTGTTAAATACTGCACTTACATCTATTATTATGTGTATGGCTTTAGAGTACTGTATTTGTATACCAGAGTCCCAGTTAAAATCATATTTTCCATTAATGTTTTAGCAAGTGTATTCTTACATGTTGTACATGGAATTGCAGGGTTACCTACTATTAGAAACCTAACTTATGTCTAAGCTTATGTGTGTGGCTTTATAGTGATATATGTCTCTATTACAGTGCCAATTACAGTACTACTTTTCTATTAATCTCTTAGCTGATTTGCATGGAGTGACGCAATGCACGGCATTTCTTCAATATGCTTAATGATGGGAACTTGAGCATTACTCTGTTTTGATTAAAACACCTGTGTTTAATTAACAGCTATATGGCTCGGTGGGTTAATCGACTGTTTTGCAGGTGCAATTGTCCTAGTTTCAAAATAGGGTGCAGGTGTACTTTTTGAACGTGATTAATATTGCTTCAAAAGCATATATCACTATAGTGCTATTTAGCATAGCTAAGTGATGTGGCATGCCACCCTCTGTTGTGCAAAAAAATCTTTAAAGAAAAAAAAAATGGGGAGATAGGACCATGGTAAAATGAGGTGAAAAGAGGGGGAAAAACATAATGAAAAGCAGGTAGGGATGTGTAGGACAGAACCATAGCTATCCATTTCTTGGACAGCAACAACTGTGCAGTTTCACAGCTTTTTAGCTGAATTTGGAGTGTCACCACCAGAGAGGGGTGATGACAACATAAGTGCATTGTCAAGCCAATTGGACCAAAGTAAGTGTGTCCAGTGGACATGTGCAAAATGGAGAGCTATGTATGGGATGATTTTTTTTTCTTGGGGACAGGTGCCTTTTTTTAAGGTGAGAGTGGAATGTTGGGGAAGGGACATAGGTGCATGTGGGGGAGATAAATTAGGAAGGTGAGGAGCCTTTTGCAGACAGACAGGACAGACAAGACAGCAGACAGTGTTGGTGTATGACACAAGAGGGGGTGGACATCTTGTATGGGGAGGGTGTTGTGGAATCCCAGTTCCATGAGCATCACACGTGGTCGCAGTGCCACTCAAGTCCTTAGCCATTGGTGGGACTGTCAGTACTGCTCCTTCATTGCCCCGATAGGTACATAGCATTATAGTGCATGCAGTTAGAAAG
Organism: Protopterus annectens; assembly: GCF_019279795.1. NCBI lineage: Eukaryota > Metazoa > Chordata > Ceratodontiformes > Protopteridae > Protopterus > Protopterus annectens. The sequence continues at coordinate 750,434,337 of NC_056731.1, forward strand.
GTAGTGGTTCTAATCCCAACAATGGTAACTCAGTTAGTGAGTGAGTGAGTGTGTGTGTGTGTGTGTGTGTGTGTGTGTGTGTGTGTGTGTATGTGTCTAAGTATACCCCCTTGCAGTTGTTTGTGTTTCCTGCCTATGTGTGTGCAATACCAATGCATTTTATGGCCTGTGCCTAACTGTGAACCCCCTCCATTGGCCTACGTTACAGGGCCTGCTGATGTCATCCACCTTAGATGCACAGTTGCACACTCCCCAGATGCAAAAGCTCTGTGACACATGTGATAAGTATGTAGTACTATAGTGTATGCAGTTATAGGTGGTGGTTCTAATCTCAACAACGGCAACTCAGTGAGTGTGTGTAAGTATATCCCCTTGCAGCTTTGTGTATTTCCAGTCTATGTGTGTGTAATGTGAATGCATTTTAAAGCCTGTTCCACCCTGTTAACCTCCAGTAGATTACTTCACAGGGCCTGCTGATGTCACCCACCTTAGATGCCCTGTTAGACACTCTCCAGGCACGTAAGCTTTGTAGCACATGTGATAAGTACATTGCACTATAGCACATACAACTAAATAAGTAGGGGTTCTAATCTCAAAACTGACAACTGTGTGTGTTTGTGTGTGTGTGTGTGTGTGTGTGTGTGTGTGTGTGTGTGTATGAAGCATATCCCCTGTGTGTGGTCAACTTTTGTGTCTGATGGTTATACCATTTTGAGGCCTATTCCACCCTGTTAACCCCCCCATTGCATTACTTTACAGGGCCTGTTGATGTCATCCACCTTAGATGCACTGTTAGACACTATCCAGGCATATAAGCTCTGTGGTGCATGTGATAATTATGTAGCCCTGTAGTGCATACAACTACATAGATAGGGGTTCTAATCTCAAAACTGGCAATTGTGTGTGTGTGTGTGTGTGTGTGTGTGTGTGTGTGTGTGTGTGTGTGTGTGTGTGCGGGGTGTGAGATGATTATACTATTTTGAGGCCTGTTCCACCCTGTTAACCCCCCATTGCAATACTTTACAGGGCCTGTTGATGTCATCCACCTTAGATGCATCATTAGACACTCTCCAAGCATGTAGTCTCTGTGGCATATGTGAAAAGTATGTATCACTATAGTACATACAACTAGATAGGTAGGGGTTCTACTCTCCAAACTGGCAATTCTGTGAGTATATGTGTCTTTGTATGCATATTCCCTGTAGCAGCATGGCTGTCTTGCCTGTTTGTGTGTTTGCAACAGTTGTGCCATTTTAAGGGCCCGTTCTGTTCCATCCTGTTAACCCTCCCTTTGGCAACCTATTCATGGCCTACTGATGTAATCCACCTTAAAAGCACAGTTATATACTCTTTAAACGCAATAGCACTGTGGCTCATGTGATAAGTATGTTGTTCTATAGTGTACATAACTGGATAGGTAGAAGTTCTAATCTCAAAACTGGCAACTCTGTGAGTGTATATGTGTTTGAATGCATATCCCCTTGCAGCAGTGTGGCTGTCTTTTGTGTGTGTGTGACAGTTATACCATTTTAAGGGCCTGTCCAAACCTGTTAATCCCCCAGTGGCAATCTTTACAGCACCCGCAGATGTCATCCACCTGAATAGTTGTGGCAGACACTGCAAAAATATATGGGCTCCATGGCTCATGTGATATGTATATAGTGTATAGTATGTAAAACTAGGCAGGTAGGAGTTCCACTCTCAGCAAGGATAGTTCATGAGTGCGTGTGTGTGTGTGTGTGTGTGTGTGTGTGTGTGTGTGTGTGTGTGTGTGTGTGTGTGTGTGTATGTGTGTGTATCCCCTTGCAGCAGTGTGACCATGTTATTTCCATCACCATACCTCTCAACCCCTTAGAGCAAGAAATCTGGATAAAGCCATACAGAAAAGTGAGACAAAGGCCAAAGAACAGGGACAATTTTTAAATATTGCTCTTATAAATATAGAAAGTTGATAGAATAACAGGTTGTGCATTAGCATGAATTTTCTGAAGGGTATGAAGTCTGAAATTCAAATATCTGTCATTATTGTTTAACTTAATTCTTTAATGCTTTGCCACTAATTTGTCAGAAAACCACAATGTTATGAAAAACGGACCATAAATATGTGGTAAACATCAGGACATTCTGCAGAAATATGTACAGGTGAGAGGTATGACCACCACCTGTCCCACCCTGCAGGTTGCAGTCCATGTTTGGCCAGGTGTGACCTGTGAAAACAACTCAAACAATGCATAGGTCCCAAAAGTGTAGGACAACAAATATTACCAGAAGTTGTCTAATAGTTGTATAAAGCAGTTATTTTACAACAGAAACACCTTAATGTTATGAGAAATAGCATAAGCTATATAAATGCTCTGAAAAGAAGCTGTCATATTGGCAGACCAAGAGAAATCCTGTCCTTTGCACTTGCTGTGTGTATGATTTGTCCTGCCAGCTCTCATGATACTACAAGAAGTATCCCACATTGCACATTTGATAAGATGGCAACCTTACTCTGTGTTGCCTATGTGTGTGCAATATGTATACATGTTGAGGCCCTGTGGGTAGATGCTGCCTGTTATGATGCCGCTGCACTGGCTCAGTAATCAAGGAGCCTCAATCCTCACCACTAGTACCAGTGAGGGATGTGCAGATTGACAGGATGACAAGCACAAAAACAGTAAAGTACAATTTCCCTTAAGAGCACAAAGGGATCACAGTCAGTCAGGGGCAGGTTTCTCCCTCTTTCTCCAGATCCCCAATAAGACTCCCCACTGGCACAGCTATAGGGTTAAGATCTCAGTGGAGTGGCCAAGCTAAGACCTCCAACACCCTCTCTGTCAAACCAGTGCTACATGTCCCTGCCCAAGTAGCTGACACACACACACACACACACACACACACACACACACACACACACACACACACACACACACACACACACACACACACACACACTTTGAGATTTGATTAATATACAGACACACACACACACACACACACACACACACACACCTGGCAAAAGCTGGCACAGGTTTACTAGCTATGCCCCTTTATACCCAGGCTATAAGGTAGTACCAGCTGCCACCAGCCACCCTTACTTATCAGCTACTATAAAACCCTTACCAAAGGATGTCCAATCCTACTGTGTAATGTTACTATTATCCAAATGGTAAATGTGACCAAGACTTTTAAGGCTATTTAGGAGTGACCTGTACAGTGTCACCAAATACATATGCAAGCACTCTCAGAGCTTAAATATCTCTACACACACCAGCCACAATTAAAAGGTTAAAATATATTTAATAATAAAAAGGAACAAGGCAATACTCAAACAATACAGTAGCTACAGAGTTCAGAATCACAGGAAATATTTTAAAACAACAGTGCAGGACAGGCTCAAATAAATACAGAAAACAGTGAAACTAATCTTTACTATATTCCTGTCTATATCTAAGAGAGATTACTGTACCTTGATTACTTGCTATTAGCAAGGCAAGTGCTGATGAGAGAATATTTTCAGGTCCAATGACAAATACAAAATGCACAGACTCACTCTCTGAGATAGTTCTTAAATTAATAATACACATTACTGCTGGGTTAGCTGGGATGCCATTGCTTTTTGTCACCTGTCTTCAATTTCCAGGTTAACCAGATACTAATATCTCTATGTTACAAATACTTGTCTCTCAGATGTGCAGCTGCGAGGAAGTCACAGAACAATAATAACACTTTACATTTGAGACATAGTAATTATTTCTGTGTTAAGACTATAGGAAAAACTTCCAGCTCTAGACATCCTGTCTCCTTGCTGCATTAACTAACTTTATAGCACATCATAAAACATCTTTAATTTCAACTTATTTTCTTGATGTTTTAAAAGTTAACTCTGTATGTTCCAGCTTCTACTATTAAAACAGTTCTTTTCCAGTAAGGTACACTATGGTTACATTCTTGAACTTCAGTACATAAAATACAGTTCTACACACACTTCTGCACCAGTAGTTTAATATCCACATAACATATAGTTCTCTTACATTTGTAAGACAAGCATATGAATCATATTAATATTTATAAATGACATATAATTATTTACAAAATTCCAGACAGCTGGGCTGGCAGTGTCACATTTATCCCTTCCCTGAAAACTCAAGCTAGTTTTTCAAGAGACCCTTGAGAAATGTTGATTGAGAGGGTTGAACCTATCTGGGAATACCTTACCCCATTCCCTGTCTTAAGATTCCAGCTGTCTTGGCATTGCAGACCCCAGTACCATGCTTTACTATCCCATCATATGCCTCCAAACCTATGGCTCCACCATAGTAATTTGGGATTTTCCTGTCTGGCTCTCTGTAGCCATAGATCCCCCTCAGACTCCTCCTGCCTCCTATTGCCAATACTTAGCACAAGGGTCCCCTTATCATGGTAAGGTTTCATCATGTTAACATGGTACAATTTGTGCCTCTGCCTCCTATCTAGCAGTTCTACCATGTAGTTAACATAACTAACCTTCCTTACCACCTTGTAGTGTCCCTGCCAGGCTGCCTGCAGCTTGTTGTGTCTGACAGAAATGAGAACCATTACCTGCTACCCTACACCATACTCACTAGCTCAAGCATTCCTGTCATACCAGACCTTTTTCTGCTGTTGGGCTTCTGCCAGGTTCTCCTGGACCAAGCCCACGAGTTCCCTAAGCCTTGTCATGAGTTTTAGGACATATGCCACAATAGACTCCTTGTGGGATTCTCACTCACCCTCTCACTCATCTCGAATCAAATCTGGAGATCTCCTCACTCTATGCCCATACAACTCAAAGGGGGAAAAACCTGTGGACTCCTGTCCCACCCTCTCTTAAACTGGTCTGCAAATGCCTGTAGCATCATCTTGAGTGTAGTGGTTAACTTCTCAACAAGACCATTATTCTGGGGATGGTAGGGAGTGGTCCCTAAGTGCTTCAGCTTACAGTACATCTACAAACAACCCAGCAGGTCTGACATGAAACTGGCACCTCTGTCAGTCAGCATTTCTTTTGTAAAACCTACCCTGCTGAAAATCTCTAACAAAGCATTTGCCAGTTTTTCTGCCTCAGTGGAGGACAGAGCCACTGCCTTCAGGGTCTGGTAGCATAATCTACTACCACTAGCATATACTTTTTCCTGCAGAAAGTGGGGTACTCAGAGGCCCCACAATATCCATTCCCACCCTCTGAAATGTCTCCTCAATCACAGGCAAAGGCACCAAAGGAGCTTTCACTTTGCCTCTTGCCTTGCCTGCCTTTTGGCACTGCTCACAGGTCCTGCAGTACCCTGTTACATCTCTGGAAATCCAAATAGAAGTTATGCATGATATGTCTCTTTGTATGTTTTATGCCCATATGACCTTCAAAGGAAATATCATGGGCTATGGCTAGAAGTGCCAAACAGTAGGCTCTGTGCACTACCAACTGCTGTATTCTGTCACCCGCTAGCCTACCCTGAAGGGGTACAGTAACCCTTTGTCCCAGTATACAGATTCTACCTTCCCTTGAGAATCAGGTGCCTCACTAACTACCCCCTCAGGCCTTGTAATGCAGGGTCTGAGAGCTGAACCTGTCTCAACTTTTGCTTAGTAACCCTTCCCAGCTCCCCTTCCACAGGAAGTCTGGTATCCCCTGACAATGGTGCCTCACTGTTAGACTGGGTACTACTACTCGCCTCTACCCTTGCAGTCACTCTGTCCCAGGGAACATCAGTACCCACAAGCAACTGTGGCTCACCTTCAGTCTCACTGCTACAGGGTATCTCCCATCCTGAAGTAACCACCTCACCATTCCTGGATGCAAGTGTGTGGTCTGTCTGGGTATTTCCCAGGCTACCAGACCCACATCCTTGTCTCCAAACCTGACTGCGTGTAACTGCATTAACACACGGTACTCCATTATCAAAATCATTCCCTATCAGGACATCTGCAGGGATATCCTCAAACATACTTACTTGCTTGCTTCCTTTTCCACCCTCCCAGTTAAGGTGAACCCTAGCCAAAGGTATTTGGAATGGGGTCCCTCCTAAAGCTCTGATTGGAGTAGTCTGCCCAAGCAAGTAGTGCTCCTCTGTAACCATTGCAGGCTTCACAATGGTTAGGTTAGAGGCTGTGTCTCTCTTAGCCATGGCCTTATTTCCATTCACTAAGATAGGATATAACCTCTTGTGGTAGTTTGGTACCCTTGTTGTCTCAAGACAACTTACTGTTGGCATTTTGTCATTCCCACTTACTGGCTCTCCCACCTTTTGTTCCCCACTTGGCCTCCAAGAACATCTATATGCTACATGGCCTCATTGGTTGTATTTAGAACATTTAACCCTAGGTCCTGGACTAGCGGCTTCCCCTGCTACTGACAGACTCTGTTGGGGAAGTCTGAGCTGCCCACCATGGATTCCCTCAGACACATGAGCAGCACTGGGTGTCCCTTTCCTGTACAATGATGCCCTGCTTGCTAGGTATAGGTGTCCTTTCTTCCCCAACTGACCTGCAGTATTACATTGTCTATCAGCTAACCAGATTCTCATGTCCTCAGGCAAAATGCTAAGGGCATGTTCCCTCACCAAAAGGTCTGCCAGCCCTTCAAAAGTGGTGACCTGACATCCACTTACCCACCTATGAAAAAAATAAGTGATTAGTTCAGCAACATATTCACACACACTTTCATCTGCCTTGTGTCTATGCTGATGAATTTTTTTCCTATAAGCTTCAGGTGTTAACTTAAAATATATAGCAAACAATTCTTTACAATCAGTATCACACAGTTTGGAAAGAGCAGTTACAGCGTTACCATGGAGTAAGGGGGGTTAGGAACCATACCCAGAGCCCTTGGTCAACATTATACTGTTTACATACCCGCTCAAACATATGAATAAACTATCAAAATTATCCCCCTCTGAAAATTGTGGAAGAAATTTACTGACCGCTGTTGCTTCTGGGGTTCAGTTACTCCCTTCACCATTAACTCCATGACTCTGGCAAAGAGTCAGTGTCTCCTTTTCATGTTGCCTCTGTCTCTCATTCTCCTCAGTCTGCAGACATTGCAGTTTCTCATTTTCCTCAGCCTTTAGACATTGCAGTTTCTCATTTTCCTCAGCCTCCCGATGTCTCAGTCTCTCTTCTACCTCTATTTCCAACTGCTTGGCCTCTAGCTCAAGTCTCTTTAACTTCAGATGGATTTTATGTCCTCTGCGGAAAGGCTGAGCTGTCCATTTTCTGACAGTTGTACATCTCCATGGCCAGTCTGATTGTCCTCCTGGTTGCTCCTGGTTGCTATTCTGTGATGCAGCTCTGACTAAAGCTGCAATCATGTCTGCTTTACTCAGGTTGGCATGCACCAATCCTTTAGCCTGACAAATCTCAACCAACTGGCTCCTTGTCAGCTTGCCATATTCCTCTGCTGACATGCTTGCCTGATCTCGCTGACTAACTAACCTAACAAAAAATAAAACAATTGTGATATGAGCTCTGAATGTTCACTGCATGGCTGATTCAGAGTACAAACACCTTCAGTGACCACTGTACACAGGCTACAGGAATTCAATATCCACACCACTACAAGCCAATTAATGTGTGATGTGGCTATCTCACTACTGCCAAACAATTAATCTGTGATGTCCCTGCACTGGCCCAGTAATCAAGCAGCCTTAATCCTCACTACTAGCACCAGTGAGGGGCGCGCACATTGGGAGGATGACAAGTACAGACACAGTAAAGTACAATTTCCCTTAAGAGCACACAGGGATCACAGTCAGTCTGGGGCTAGTTTCTCCCTCTTTCTCCCGATCCTCAAAAAGACTCCACGCTGGCACAGTTATAGAGTTAAGATCTCAGTTGAGTGGCCAAGATAAGACCTCCAGCACCCTCTCTATCCAACCAGTGCTTCATGTCCCTGCCCAAGTAGCTGACACACACACACTCACTTTGAGATATGATTATTATACAAACACACACGCACACCTGGGAAAGGCTGGCACAGGTTTACTAGATATGCCCCTTTCTGCCCAGGCTATAAGGTAGTACCAGCCACCCATACTTCTCAGCTACTATAAGACCCTTACCAAAGGGTGTCCGATCGGACTGTGTAATGTTACTGTTATCCAAATAGTAAGTGTGACCAAGACTTTCAAGACTATTTAGGAGTGGGCTGTACAGTGTCACCAGATACATATGCAAGTACTCTAAGAGCTTAAATATCTCTAAACAAATCAGCCACAATTAAACGGTTTAAATATATTTAATAATAAATAAAAAAGAACAAGACAATACTGCAGAGATCAGAATCACAGGAAATGTTTTAAAACAACAGTACAAGACAGACTCAAATAAATACAGAAAGCATCAAAATTAATCTTTACTATATTCCTAGCTATATCTAAGAGAGATTGCTGTACTCTGATTACTTACTATTAGCAAAGCAAGTGCTGATGAGATGATGTTTCCAGGTCCAAAGACAAATACAAAATGCACAGACTCACTCTCTGAGATAGTTCTTAAATTAATAATGCATATTGCTGCTGGGTTAGCTGGGATGCATCACTCTTTGTCACCTGCCTTTAGTTCCCAGGCTAACCAGATACTAACATCTCTGTGTTTTATAAGCCACTTCTCCTTGCGCCATCTCGAACTGATTCTAGTTCTATTCAAAATCTGACTATTCCAGTAGACTCTCCCCCATTGGATGTTTCTACTTCAATGGCAGTGACTTTATCAAACGATTTTCCATGTAGTTTTATTACGACATTTAGTTTGAACTCTAATGCTATCACTGACATCTTGTTTAAGAATTGGTTTTTCCTTTCCACTAATGTTGCTTTATCTAACAAGTTGGGGGAGAAACCTAATATAGTTTTCAGGAGAGGGAGAAATATCAAAGACCTTCTACAAAGTGATTCACTAGCCTTGCCGTGTAATAGAATAGAAGGGTCCTTTTCTTGTGGCTCGTGCAATTTTTGTAATTATATAAAAACAGGTAGTACATTTTGCATTTTGGGTAAGAAATATTATATTACCCATAGAATTAATTGCAATACTAAATCTATTATTTATGTGGCTTTTTGTACATGCTGTTCCACTTTTTACGTCGGTAAGACGGATAGGAGATTTAAAGAGCGGATATACCAGCACTGCTATGCCATTAAGAATTTGAAAAGAGAAAATGCATTGGCCAAGCATGTAGCTTCTCATTCAGGACATGCATTCGTTTTTATGGGTATTGACCACTTACCAACACCTTTAAGAGGGGGTCCTATTTCAATATTGTTGGAAACGCGTGAGTTATTATGGCAGTTGAAATTGGACGCTTTTAACCTCCCAGGCTTAAATGACAGCTGTAATATAACACCATTTTTAAAATTAAAATCTTACATGAGGTAATAATTTTTCTTGTGGGTTAAGCTTAGCATTTTAGCTCCTTTTAGGTGTTATTTGTTACTAGTGACTATGACTAGTTAAAGACTTCACCCGTTAAAAGACAGGAAATGTTTTGATTTATGTAATATATATCTAGGCATCAATACTATATGTTTTTTAGTTGTCTATTATTACTTTTTAATTTAATTAATAAAATCCTAGTATTGACTTTTGTAATTGAAATAGTTACAAGCATTTTAATAATAAAGTGTTCAATACAGATCTATTAAGTGCGATTTGTACTGACACATCTTAGTTTTGTAGCCATAAGCATAACACATGTTTTATTATGTATATTTGATGTGGAAACTAAAATATTCCTTTTTTGGTTTCAAAAGGTGCACCTGGTCATTTGTGCTTGTACTATTATTATTATTATAATATCACACTTTTTTACTAATTTTTTATTTAGCTCTTTACAGATGACTTTTTGTTATATATTTGCACACTTTTATGAAATTTGTGGTTATAAGCATTTGTCAGTTAATCAAAGTTGTCTATTTATGTTCATAATGACATTTTTAAATTGTTTATAATGATTGTTCCATTGCTCAATTGCATTAGTGCAGTGCTTCAAATTGAGCATGATATTTCATTCATTTATTTATTTATTATTGGAAGCACTTTTTTATGCAGGAAGTGATGTAATAACATTTATATTGTGGTGTGTATTTAAAAGAGCGTTGATTTTGCGCTCTTTTTACCTCTGAAGAAGCTACCTTGTGTGAGTAGCGAAAACGCTGTCTCTTTGTATTTAATAAATTTGCGTTAAGGTTATACTGGTCAAGGTTCTCTATTTTTGGCTTGAAGGCTTTGTTTCGCTGGTTTGTGGAATGTTTTGTTGCTTTTGGTTTTTTATCTCTGTGTTACAAATATTTATCTCTCAGATATGCAGCTGTTAGGAAGTCACAGAGCAGTAAAAACACTTTACATTCGAAGGCTAGTGACTATTTCTGTTTAAGACAATAGGAAAAACGTCTAGCTCTAGACATCCAGTCTCCTTGCTGCATTAACTAAATTTTATAGCACATCATAAAACACCTTTAATTTCAACTTATTTTCCTGAAGTTTTGCAAGTTAACTCTGATTGTTCCAGCGTCTACTATTAAAATAGTTCTTTTCCAGTAAGGTACTGTGGTTACATTCTTGAACCTCAGTACATAGCATACAGTTCAACACACACTTCTGCAGCAGTAGTTTAATATCCACATAAAATGTAGATGCTATGTTGTCCTATCTCGCCTTCATTCTTTACTGGTTGGGTTTGGAACTGATTATTGGTTCTGACTCAGCCTATACAAAAGCTCAAGTACTTCTACCGACTCATGGCTGAAGCCCTATCTCATCATGCTTTGGGATGATTACCCAGATCTTGTTTGCCACTAAACAAGATTGGGTGCTGCCATTCAGGCTCTCGCTAAGTGGAAATTATTTTTTCTTTAACGAATTATTGAAAATTATCAAAATTGTCCCTTTTATTGTTGTTTAAGCATTTAGAATATTAGTAGTGTAGTTCTTAGCTAGTTAGAGTGCTTGTGTTGTTATTGGCTGTTTTTCTTGTGACCGTCATCTCTATCTTTAGGCCTGTTTTTTTCTCTCTCCCTATCCCAGCTATCCAAGCTCATTTTAATTAGAGAGCTTGGAGATAAAAAATATTTTCTTGTGTTTTGGTAGCTCATTTAAGTTAGAGTGCTCCTGTTGGCCCATTTAACCTAGAGGGCCTTCTTCTTCCTTTCTTTTTCTCTACTCTAGTTAGGGGCCAGTTTGTTTTACTTAGAGAACTGCCCCTACTTGTTCTGCTGCGTACTAAAAAACCTTGTCATACTGTTGTGTGGTTGTTCTATTGCTTGTCTAAAAAAAAGGTGAGGTCCCCTAATATAGTTCATTAGTGTTGATTGTGTATTGATACTGTTATTATTCAAAAACGTTGAAAGATCCTAAAGAGTCTAAACCTTCAGGGTTTAAAAAATGTGACAAATGTAGTCAGAAAATGCCATTAACTGATGGACACACCAGTTGTGTTTATTGTCTAGGTGCAGAACACCTACAGGAATCATGTTCTTTCTGTCATGCTTTCAGTTCCAGGGTGTTGATGGAAAGAAAGAAATTAATAGTAAGAGGCCTATTAAAGACTCCCTTCACCGAGGTTTTAGAGGAGACTTAGAGTACCTCAAAAATGCAGAAATTCTCATTTTCCAGGTCTGAGAAGTCGGGCAAGAGAGCATCTTCCTCTGTTCCTCATTTGGAACCGACTAAAAAAATTGCAAAAGATTCATCCTCCGACCTGAAGGCTTTTGGGCCTGAAAAATCTTCCTCCTCAGTTCCTATTGTGATTTCAGGGACAAAGGAGTTTTCATTTCAGAGCCAGTCCCCTGTTTTGGAACTGGTCTCCCCAGATCTTAGATCTCCATTTCTGCAACCAGTGAGGTCACCTACCCCTTCCTCTCGGTCCTCCAGGAGCCTCTCCGACATTGATGTGGATTGTGTGGTGAGAAGACTTTTATGGACACTGGTGCTGACCAAGATACTGTCTACTTCAACCCAGAGGGATTTATAGCCAACGAAGACTAGCTCCCCTTCATTGATTCTTCCTGCAACCTGATCTGGGACTTCAGAGCCAGAGTACCTGAATCGAATCGTAGTGGAACCATCAGTGTTGAGACCTGCACCAGGATCTTCATGCCCGACTACCGTTCTGACTTCCTCAGTTCCATTGGAATTTGAGGGATCTAGGAGCTGATGCTCTCCAGTCAGGTCCAGTGAGGAGAGTCAGGTCGGAAAGCTATCCAATCCAAGCTTGCTTCTCAGGGCTTTGGTGTGGGTGAGGTCGGCTCCTACATCAGCCTCATAGCCCACAGCCTTGGTTTTGGGGAGGTCTTCCGGTTCTTTTGAGCCAGAGGTTTCCTCAGATCAGGGCCGGGGGGGCTTTCAAGCTGATGAGGAGAGTGGTACCTCCACAGACAGCAATGCTCTCAGTTCCAGGTTCTCATCTCCCTAAAGCGCCAGTGTCTGTCTCAGTACCATCACATCCACACAGATGTGGAGACCCAAAGCCTCAGGATGTCCCATTGGGTGATGCTCTGTCTTCTGAAACCTGTCCAGATTACCCCTCTGAAGAGGTCCCTCAGAACAGATTATGCAAGTGGAAGCATTAAGACCCCCCAGAGGAGTCCATCACTTCAAATACGGACCTCCATGAGTCAGAAGGGTCCCCACGGTCACCCTTTGAGGATGTCTCCTATGCAGGCATCCTTGAAATCCTAAATAGAGAGATGGCTGGAAGCCCATTTCCCCTTCTGAGGATGAGTCTGTGTACCTGGAGGGTTTTGGGTCTCACCCTTCCACCTCTTGGGTGTCTCCACCTTTTGACCAGCTCATGAATGTAGTTAGTCGGAAGGCATGGGACTCCAGATTCAGGGGAACCTGTTCCTAGGATGCCAAACAAGTTCATCAGTGTGCCTTTAAATAAGGAGTTCCTTAGCAAGGGTGTCCCAGTAGATGCTATGGTGGTGGTGCCAGACACCCAGAAGGAGCTTTCAGAGACATCCTCATCTGTCCATCCACCAAACAAGGAGTCTTGCATGATGGACAGATAAGAATAGTGCATGTTTTCTTCAGCATCTTTTCCTCTTAGGTCACTGAACTACCTGACCCACTTCACTAGGCTTCAGAGGGATCTCCTGAAGGAGCTAGGAGATACCCTCCACGGTTCTGTCACTGAGGGGGCTTTGGATAATATTTCCTCCCAGCTCTCCACCTTAAATTCTGTGGTAAACTCCTCCATGAAGCTCATTTCTTATGCAGCTGATGGAGCGAGTAGGGTAGCAAGTACAGGAATTTCCTTAAGTAGACATTCTTGGATGCACTTATGTGATTTCAGAGAACCATTTAAGTCTTCCTTTATTAACACCCCTTTTGACGGTTCATCCTTGTTTGGGCCAAAAGTTAAAGAGACACTAACCAGGTGTGAACTGGAAGGAAAGACTCTCTCTGCCATTGGAGTCCATTTCTCTCTACCTACCAGACCTTATCCCAAAGGTCAGAAGGGGGGAAAATGTGGTTTTGAAAATCCCAGAGAGCTTTCCCAGACACACGTAGTGATTTTTCCCACAGGGGCAGAGGGGGAAGTAACAATGGAAGATGCCAACCACACAGCAGAGGGGGTCTGCAGAACCAGGGTGACAGGGACTTGTTTCTTGGTAAGCCCTTCCAGTGGTCCTGAGAGGAGGTCCATCTGTCCATCTCTGGAGGCAGTTGGGGGTCACTTATCTTTGTACCTAAGTGCCCGGCTAGAAATAACAAAAGACAAATGGGTACAAACGATCATATCCAGAGGTTATTACATTCCCTTTTCCTTTCCCCCTTAAAAACAAATCAGTCCCAGATGTTCAGCCCAGTCAAAGGGATGACGCAACTCTAGAAGTACAAATGTTGCAAGACAAAAGAGTCATCCAAACTGTCCCAGCAGACCAAATAGGATCTTTTTAGTTCCAAAAAAGGCAGGGGACTGGAGGCCCATTTTGGATCTCAGCAGACTAAATAAGTCTGTAAAAAAATCAAAGTCCCAGATGGCGACACTGCAGTCGATACTCCCCTTCCTGGGAAAAGACAATTAAATGTGCTGGATAGATCTCCAGGATGCATACTACCATATCAAAATGGACAGGTGATCCGGGAGACGTTTGCGCTTTTGGCTAGGAGCCAGTTGCTACCAGTTACAAGCTCTACTCTTTGGTCTCACCACAGCCCCCAGAGTGTTCACCAAATGCATGGCAGTGGTTACAGCTCACTTGAGGCATCTAGAAGTCTGGGTCTTTTCTGTACTTAGATGACTGGCTCCTGACCACCACCACCAAGCATCTACTAACAAGAGCGAGAGACACCACCATCCATCTTTGCTCTCACCTAAGGATCACAATAAATCCCAAAAAATCTGCCTTGCTGCCATCACAGCATATCATCTTTATAGGGACAGACTTAGATACAAAACAAATGTTAGCCAAGCTTCCCCCCTGGAAGGATTCAAACCATACATCATCAAGTAAAAAATCTTCTGACCAAGAAAAATGTGCAAGCAAAGGTTGTTCTGAAAGTGTTGGGTACCATGGCAGCAACAAAATCCTTAATACCATTAGCTCTTCTGCACATGAGAATTTTGCAGTGGCTGCTGTTCACTCAGTGGTCCATGCAGGAGTCACCCATGTCTCACCAAATTATTATTACAGAATCCTGCAAGAAAGACCTTCATTGGTGGCTTCATTCCACCCAGGTGACCATAGGCCGACCGCTTGTTTTTATACAATTATTACCACAATGACCATGGATGCTTCCCAGATAGGGTGTGGGGGGTATTTTCTGGTAAAGACAGTCCAGGGCACTTGGCAGGATCATAAGACCCACTTTTAATGTCCTAGAGATGAGAGATGTGCTTCAAGCACTGCAAGCATTCCAAGACTCCCTACTACTAGGAACAATTGTGATACAGACAGACAACATGTCAGTTGTGTGGTGCATCCACAAAGAAGGAGGAACCAAGTCTTACTCCCTCTGGGTATGGCAGTGGGCAGTCTCTTCCCAACATTTTCTGATAGCAATGCACATCTTGGGGAAATTTAAAGTGATAGTGGACAAACTCAGCAGAGCTATTCAGATGCCTCACAAGTGGTGACTAAAGCCAGAGGTAGTTGAAAAGATCTTCTGAAAATGGGGGCAGCCTTGCTGCAATCTCTTCGCCATATCCATGAATGCTAAGTGCAGCAGTTATTTTGTCCTGATCTCCCCCGGGGGAGTTACCAGTGGGTCTCATGATCCTGCCAAGTGCCCTGGACTGTCTTTACCAGAAAATACCCCCCCCACCCTATCTGGGAATCATACATGATTGGTCCCTGGGCCTCTTCTATGCTTTCCCCCCTTCCCCTTGATTCCCAAATTCCTTCAGAAAGCCAGATCATTGGGAAGGAATTTAATACTCATCGCCCCATACTGGCCTTGTCAAATTTGGTCCTCCTTTCTTTGCCCCATCTCCAGGAGGAGCCATGGATTCTGGACTCAGTTCCAGACCTTCTGACTCATTCCGCAGGGATGCTACATCCATTGGTTCAAACCCTTAAATTGACAGCTTGGCTGTTCCAGTTCCACACATAGCCAGGCTTCCTGACATTTCCCCTGCTGTGAAACATATTTTGATTTCTTCTCATAAAGCTTCAACCAGGAAATTATATTCAAGCAAATGGAAAAGATTTTCCTGTTGGGCTTTCAGCAACCACATTGATCCCTTCACTGCCCCTATAACATCTGTATTAAACTTTCTAACAAAGCTTTTTGATGAGGGTGCAGCTGCGGCTACTATTTGAGTTCAACTAGCAGCCATATCCAACTACCATATTGGAGAAATGGGACTAAAAATCATGTCCCACAAGCTTTGAAAAGTCTTCCTGAAGGGTACCTTTTTACCCAGGCCTTTGGTCAAAGACCCCCAGCACCATGGGACCTAAACTTTGTTTTATCCAGTCTGATTCTTCCCCCCTTTGAACCTACATCATCCTGTGACCTAAAGTTTTTAACATGGAAGACAACCTTTCTGGTAGCTATCACATCTGCTAGAGAGGTATCAGAACTTCAAGCATTGTCAATACAGCCCCCTTACATTGTGTTTTACAAGGATAGAGTTTCTCTATGAACAAATCCTTCCTTCCTACCCAAAGTGTGCTCAGAATCTAGTTTGAAGCAATACATTGACTTACCAGTTTTTTCCCCAGCTATGGCAACAGGGCTGAGTATAAATTACACCAGCTAGATGTACATAGACAATTACATTTCTATCTAAATAAAACAAAGGACTTAAGAAATTCAGACCAGTTATTTGTATCACTCTCAGACAAACAGAAAGGTGCCCCCATATCAAAGGTCACATTTTCAAAATGGCTTACAGATTGTATTACTTTCACTTACAAATCTCAAAACAGAGAACTTCCAGAAAAGGTAAAAGGTCACTCTACAAGGACTATAGCAACCTCATGTGTCTTTCAGGTGAGGCTACCTATGGATTCTATTTGTGCAGCAGCAACTTGAGTAAAGCCTCATACCTTTATTACTCAATACAAAGTGGATTTGGCTTCCAGTAACAGGGCCTCCTTTGGGTCCACTGTTCTGAAGAGTATTTTCTCTTGAGCCAACCAAGAAAGATTGTGCTAGGGATGTTGTCCTAACCAGTAAAGAATGAAGGTGAGATAGGCAACATAACATAAAGAAGTTATGTATTCACCATAATGTTCCATGTTTGTTGTCCAACTTGCCTTCATTTTTACATCCCCCAGCCTTTCACTCCTGGAGGACCGAGTGGTTCTGATTGGGATATAATGTTCTCTGACTCTCTTCATTAATCTATTTTACACATGTAAATAGCTTTTTGGACAGTAGGTCTAATATCTGCAAACAAGATCTGGGTAATCTTCCCAAAGCATGATGTGATAGGGCTACAGCCACGAGCCGGTGGAAGTCCTCAAGATTTTGTATAGGCCGAGTCGGAACCAATAATCGGTTCTGAACCCAACCAGTAAAAAATGAAGGCGAGATGGATAACAAACATGGAATGTTATGGTGAGTACATAACTTCTTTTTCTCTTACATTTGTAATGCAAGCATATGAATCATATTAACATTCACAAATGACATATGATTATTTACAAAATGCCAGATAGCTGGGATGGCAGTGTCACACCTCTCAGTAACCCACATGTATCTAGGCATGACTGCTAACTGCCACCACTCACATTTGTAGATACTGACTAGAGCTGTGGCAACTGTAAGTTGTATGCTGTCTATCAGTGACCCAACAAATGATGTTAACACACTGTAACATGGTCTTACATCAGGTATGGAATGGTGCCAAGATCCTGGTCTCACGCTGAACGCAGAAAACAGTACGATCATACCATATGGCAAGGATATGGCCCCTCTGTTTCCCACAACAATGGCAACTCCATAAACACATGACCTGTGTCAAGAGACCTGGGTACTCAGGTTGATAACAATGTCACATTCAACCATCAATAGTGGCCAGTGGTCAAAAAAAATTTGTATGTGGTTTACCACATAGGTAATGAGAGTGCATCCTGAAAAAAAGGTGGACATTATCTCTGTGTAGTCCTCAGTCAGTAGAACAATAATTTAGTACAATGGCCCATTTGGTATGTACCTACCAAGACATCTGCACCAACTGGAAAGGCCATGGTAATACCCACAAAGGTAATCCATGGCCTCCAAAACCTGTTCCATGCAGACAGCCTTGAATCACTAGTGCCCATTCGGTATTGGACAGGTTGCCCAAAGGTGGGCTGTAGCATGCCTACAAGGCAATGTTGTGCCCTGCTCTTCAACAGCTGCCCCATATATGAGAGTGTAACTCCTCATGCATTACCAGCACAACAGGCCTGAATCTGATATGAAACATCAACAAAACCTGCTGGAGAGACAGGTTTGTGTGCAGAGGATGCCCTGTTTCATGAATGCATTTCCCATACATTTCAACAGATTACCATGCAGACTGCCATCAAGTGCAACTGGGATGAGAGAATGGGAAACCACACACCTCTCCCACGTGTCACACCTGTGTCCCTCAATGACAGAGGCAACAGGTGCTGAGTGATGATTCCATTGGGGATATGATGCCCGTGCCCTGGCCCAGCAATCAAGCAGCCTTAATCCTCACCACTAACACCAGAGAGAGCATCTCATATGAGAGGAGAGGATAACAGATACACACAGTAAAGTACAATTTCCCTTAAGTACACACAGAGATAACAGTCAGTTTGGGGATGGTTGCTCCCTTGCTCTCCAGGTCCCCAATAAGACTCCCCAATGGCACAGCTAAAGTGTGCAGATCTCAACCTAGATGGCAAGCTAACCTCCAGTACCCTCTCTGTCCAACCAGTGCTTTGTGCCCCTGCCCAAGTAGCTAACACATACATACACACTTTGAGATAAGTATTTATACAACTTTACAGACACTCCTGACACAGATTCTCCAGCTGTGCCCCTTTACCCAGATGATACAGTAGTAATTACTGCCGCCACCAGCTAATAATTATCAGCAACCCAAAGGCCCTTAAAAGGGTGTCCAATTATTACTGTGCAATATTATTATCCAATAGTAGTGTAACTTAAGCAATCTTAAGGCTTTGGAAGGGCTTATTACAGGATCACTTATAAGCATGCAATGTACTCTAGAGGTTAACTTATCCCTACACAAACCAGCCACAGGTAAAAGGTTTTTAAAATATTTAATAACAAATAATTAAAACACAAGACAATACTACTACACCACAGTGCTACTCAAGAGTTCAGAGATCACACAGAAACTTAAAATAATTCTGTAGTATAGTTCTGACATAACAGAAAAACACTTAGTCTAATCTTTATAGTCCTACTATTTTTACAAGAAAACATACTTCTGAAATAACTTACTTAAGACACAGGTAGAGTGCTGAGGTTGGATATCAAGACAAAAATGCTTAACAATCTCTGGTTCTCACTGTTTAAATTGAAACTCCAGTTCTGATAAACATTACATCATCTTTTTCACCCTTCCTGGAGTTCCCAGGCTACACATTAACTACATTTACATTATTTTACACTTAGAGCAATAAAGGACATTCCACATGTAAATTCTGGTCATTAATTTTAGCCTTAAAACAATAGGCAGGATGCTTACTCCAGACTCATCGACTCCAAATTCTAACTTCAAAGGACATACAAAACATAATTTTAATTTCAAAGAACATTTGAAATGCTTGGCTTAGTTTTCCTTACAGCAGATGGCAATGTTGCTACAATCTTGAAGTTCACATTTACAGTGTTTTCTTTCATTTAAGAAACAAGCCTGTATTTTACATTTATAGTTACAAATGATAGAATTATGTATCAAATTCTATTTGACTAGGCTGGCAGCCTTCACCCTTCTCTTCCAGTCTTCACAGGGGACAAACTCATGGCTAGGCTGGGAAGGGACCCAGGTCCAGTACTCTAGTACCCTTCTATGATCCTATGAACCTATGATCCTACTGAACTCCCAGGTGACATGTAACAAGAGTAGCATGGTGTGTCAAGGGGTATGCATGCAAGATTATGGTGTCTGCACCATTGTCCCTCACACACTGTTCTATACCTACACACCTAGGTAACTATGCACATATACAGCCATACCTTGGTGAAGTCACATTTCTGCATTGCCACTATGCCATCCTGAGGCATTGTATTGGCAGCAGGTCCCCATGGCATAGATACACAGACAACTGGAACAGAAACAGTAACAGGTCAGGAGACAACAGTCAGTCAGCATTATCTACAGCAATACAGTATCATGGAACAAAGGTACATACACTTTGATGTGTACACATGACACATGCCAGCAGACAGCACCTTACAAGGCATAACACTACAGCACTACAAACTGTCAATAACTGTACTATATTCACCCTGTGCATCAGACACATATTAGCATGTCCCTGCATCAATGATATGAATGACAGGGATGTGGCACAGGTATCATCATATGCACAGGGGGTGGTATGGAGTTGCCAAAGATCTAGGCTTTGCCACATGGTTGACATCGTGTG
Source organism: Protopterus annectens (assembly GCF_019279795.1). Lineage (NCBI taxonomy): Eukaryota > Metazoa > Chordata > Ceratodontiformes > Protopteridae > Protopterus > Protopterus annectens. Next base: position 750,454,361 of record NC_056731.1, read on the forward strand.
TGTGTGTCTGGAGGGGTGCAGGTCATTTGGGTCATGGAGAGGAGCAGTGTGTGTCTGGTGGTCACCGGCATGTGACAGTGATGTGTGAGTGTGTGAGTGTACACAGTCAAGCCACATGCTAGCCTTACACAAGGATATGTTGGACAGCTGTGGACCATACATGGCAGGATGCACAGTTCAATGTCTCTGGCCATGAACATAGGAACTAGTTCTGCCAGGAGTGGCACTGGTACCACCATGCCCAAGGTCAGATGTGGTACTACTTGCTGATAATGTCCGCTGTCTGCTGGGTCCATGTCCCTCATGGGACTGCCCAGGATCATGTACCCATGGCCTGCCATGATGTGGTGTGGACAGCACCCTACCTGAGGTAGTGCTGATGGTGCTGCCACTACGGGAATGTGAATGTGCATGGCCATGTAGGCTCTCAGCTGATGTTGTCGCTGACCTATATCCATGTGTCTGATGCCCTATTTCCACCAAATATTCAAGCACATACATTCCACGGTTAAGGATTGACAATGTCTCACCCCACCTTCTATCCACTACATTGACAAAATGATGTAAGGCATCACCAATGCCGTGGATGGAGTCAAAGATGCCAGGCAGTGATGCATTCATGATCCTGAGCATCCATCTGGTGTAGCATTCAGTACATAGGTGGTGGATGGGCAGTGATCCTCCTTTGAGCACCTCTGTCAATCTGCCTGTGTTGGTCCTTGCCAGCTTTCTGGCTATGGCTACTGTCTACAGTCGCAGATGCCATAGTCACCACACTCTCCTGCTTGATACCACCACCATCTGACTGTCCAGTAACTGTGACTGCTGGGGACTGGATATGTGTGGGCATACTGACTGAGTGCAGGGACATTGGGGCAGCAAATGGGATGTCAACCCATAGGACAGATTCAGCCCCCAACAGCCCCACCTTTGTGCCTTACTATGGCCACCATCATCATCAAAGTCTGATAAGACACTGACATCAGGTTGTGAGGGAGACACACTCCAACCCCCATGGCCACCTGTGAGAAAGAAGACAACATAACTACATTACTACCTGCACTATAATGTCTGCTGATCCACACACACACACACACACACACACACACACACACACACACACATACAGGTGAGGTGCCACAAATGCATTATGCATACCACACATTATTAATGATGCCATGCACAACACACAAGCAGACCACAACAGACACACACAAGACAGGCCCCTAATAACATGCAGTGCAGCTATGTCCAGTTAGTGTTGCTAGTACTATACACCTGTGAGATAACTGACATGTCAGTGTATGTGATGGACCCTCAGCTAAAACACAGTGCACCCATTTCCACAATAGTAATGGCCCCCTTTATAGTCGACAGCCCAGACCTTCACAAAAATATGACAATATCCCTGGCTGTGTTCTACATGAACTACAGAGTGAACTGGCACCTCACCTGTGTGCCCTGTTCAATCACAGCATTACCTCAGGCTTTGTCCCTGCCAAATGATGCACTGCTATAAGCATCCATCTCCATAAACGAGGAGCAACTACAGACCCTAGGAACTATCGCCCCATTAGCCTTACAAGTCTGATATGCAAAGCTATGGAACGCATCATCATGGACCTAATAAACAAAGATATAGGGAATCTCCAAACTCTGGATCCCACACAGTTTGGTTTTGTGAAGGGTAGATCATGCCTGCTCAAGTTGGTTGACTTCTTTGAGTCAGTCACCAGAGCTATGGATGAAGGCAAGGTGGTTCATACAGCCTACCTAGATCTGACCAAGGCCTTTGATACCATTCCCCACTCAGGAATCATAGAAAAACTTACTAAGCTAGGCATCAACCCCTATATCACTAGATGGGTTGCAAACTGGCTCACAGATAGAACCACAGTGTGAAAGTAACTGACTCCAAGTCAGACTGCAAACCATTCACAAGTGGAGTCCTACAGGCTTTGGGCCTGGGTCCTCTCTTGTTTGGTATCTACTTCTCTGAAGTCCAGGCCAACATAAAGGGACTCCGGCTGACAAAGTTCACAGATGATTGCAAGTTGGGAGCTATTATTAACTCCCCAAATGATGCTGACATCCTACAGAAAAGCCTCACTGAGACCAACAACTGGTTTCAGAACCATGGCCTTAAACTCAATGCCAAAAAAATGTGTTGTCATCCCCTTTGGGAAAAAACATTTCCCATGAATTACCACATTGATGGTAGTCCACTGAGCACAGAAGGCAATATTAGAGATCTTGGAACACAGGTTGACAGCAACCTCTCTTTTGACCACCACATTGTCACTGTGGTCAGAAAGTCCTTTTATGTGGCACATCTCATTACTAAGGGTTTTGCATCCAGGAAGAAAGAGGTCATTGTTTCCCTCTACTCTTCCCTCATTAGGACAATCATCGAGTACAATGCCCCATTTGGCATGTACCTCACTAGACACCTGCAACAACTGGAGAGGCCACAAACATACCTCACAAAGATGATCCTAGGCCTTAAACACTTGTCCTATATGGACAGACTCAAAAAACTCCAACTATTCTCTGTCTCATATCACCTACTTAGAGGTGATCTCTGCTTGACTTACAAAGCCATGTCTGACCCAGCTCTGTTAGAAATGCTACATCTAAAGAAATTCCAATCCCTCCACATCACATGCTCCAGAGACCTCAACTTCATTATCACAATCAACATAACGTGCTTGAGGGACAGGTTCATAACCCAGAGACTGCCCATGCTATGGAATAGACTTCCCATACATGTCAAACAGAGCACCTCATTGGCTCTCTTCAAGAGAAATCTTGATAAGTGGATGGGAAATATAAAATTCACCCCAGGGATCACGCCAGTGGCTCTACTCGACAGATGAACTGGGAACTAAGGCTGTGTGGCACGATGCCAGGGTAATCCTATGGGCTAGACTTGTAAAGGCTCCAGGGCCATTAGCCTAGTACACACTTATGAACCTATGTGGAAATATGAAACAGCTCCTGCACATATGCTACTGTGATTACCAATGTAATGCACTGCAGTGAACCCCTCCACAACTGAACATACAAGTATTGCAATATGGCTAAGCTTAACAGTTGTGTCCATGGCAAACTAGCAGCTCTTAACATGCCTAAGGTATAGATGAGCCATAACAAAACAGTTTCACACTCACTGGATACAGGATGATGGGCCCCGGCCACACCAGAGGTACCTATGGAATTGTGGGGGGGGGGAAGTAGTGTCAGCAGGCAAAAATGTGGTATGGGTACAGGATACTATGTGCATATATCAACATGTAGAGTACGAGCTGTGATACTGCCCACATTGGTGACATTCACAATCTGTGTGCACACGTGCATTAAACTCCACCCCCACCTCCAGAGTGACCAGACATCCATGTACAGGTATGCTGAGGCTGCCACTATGACTGCTACAGTATTAAAGTGATGACCACAGGGGGCTTACCTGGACACTCCTCCACTGTGGAAGCTGTGCCACCCACCTTCATGACATATTGGGTGATGGAACCCTGTGAGCTGGTGGCCAAACCCAGGATTCTCAGGAACTCCTCCATGGCCGAGAGTGGTGGTAGTGTTGCAGGCCCTCCACTGGTGCCAGCATGTTCCCTGGCCACAGCTGTGGCCCTTCACCATGCATTATTTATAATGTCTGTGGCCCGGTGTTAGACCTGCTCATAGTCCCTTCCCTGCAGGCTGACAAGATTCACTGATGCCACAAGGTCTGCTCACAGTGCAGTACACTGCTGCTGATTATGGCGAGTCTTGTACAGCAGTATCTGGTGATGGAGTCTCAGGGAATCAATTATGGTGTTGTTCTCTGCATCTGAAAATGGTGGATTCCTACAGTGGAACATTACTCCTGAAAGACAAGAAGAAAAGAATACATTAAAGGACCACATACATTTCTCTCCATTATGTACACACCATGCATGTCCACATTTGCCAGCACTATCCACCACTAACTTCCACATCATACCCCACCATCTATCACCACAGTATGCATGTGGCTATCAGCAACATAGTGGCATTACATCATGCATTGCCCTCCTGTTCTTGCTGTTTCCTGCTACTTGCTGCATGTTCTATAAGGTGTTCAAATGCATTTTCCTGTTGCACCTATTACTGCTTGTTTATAGCCTGTCTACATTGCATGCAGTGGTGTCAGCCTCCTACTGTTGTAGTAAGCTCCTGGGCTGTAAGCCCACTCCTTAGGTCTCCCTGGCCTTCCTCCCTCAAATTCTGAAATGTATGGCTGAAAAGTGTTCTACAGTTTCCCCTGCCAGTCCGGTTGATATGGGCATCCTGGCACAGTAGAGCACCTCCCATTCCGGTTGATATGGGCATCCTGGCACAGTGTAGCACATGTCTCATGTACACGGACAACCATCTACAAACACCATCAGGGTACACAGTATGTGAGAGATGCAATTACATCAGCAACCTACAGGCCATGTTCTCCACCTGTCAAGGCCGCATATCTGGCACCAAACAGGTTGTCAACACAATCAGGACACCTCACACACCCCCTACACCTACACAACACACAACACACACCCACATTTGCAGAGGTCCTCAACATATGCATCCACAAACTTAGGAGACCTCCAAGGCAAAGACACACATGAACTCCACAGACCTCCACAGCACATACCACACATAGCCACACACCTGTGCCCCACAGCCATGAAGGTCTCACTGAATATCAAACATATTACACATAGGGGACTCCATTGTGAGATACACTGATGTGCCTCTCACCAGGCTGTATATGGGGAAGGTCACAGTTACTTGTCTGTCAGGTGCCAGAATCTAAAACATTGTCAGAACACTTATATAAGCCAAAAAAAACAAGGTAATCACCAAGAACATAAAATTTAATGAAGCTTTCGGGCTAACAACCCTTCATCAGCATACACAATTCACATTTAATGTCATTTATATAAAGGACTCTTTAAAATCACATGATCAGAACCAGCCATTAAAATTTTCCAACCAATGAAGTAATTACATAATATAAATTATTAAAACATTTATATTATTAAAGCAAATTCAGGAATAATTCACAAATACTTAATAAAAATTCCCATAGGGTCAGAGTTGCTGGTGCCATGTCAGACTCAAAGCCGGTCACAAGTGGTGTCCCACAAGGCTCAGTCCTGGGTCCACTCTTGTTCGGGATCTACTTTTCTGAAGTACAAGCAAACACAGGAGGGTTATGGCTAACAAAGTTTGCAGATGACTGCAAACTGGGCGCCATAGTCGAAAACACATCTGACACAGATATCCTTCAGAAGGGCCTCACAGAAACGGATAACTGGTGCCAGAGCCATGGCCTAAAGTTAAACGCCAAGAAATGCATAGTCATACCCTTCGGGAAAAACAAGGTTACCCCTAGCTACCATATAGGTGGCAATCCACTGAGCACAGAAGAAGTTATCAGGGATCTGGGGACCCAGGTTGACAGTAACCTTCGTTTGACACTCATGTTGCTAAAGTAGTTAGGAAGACCTTCTACATTGCCCACCTGATCATGAAAGGATTCACATCTAGATCAAGGGAGGTCATCGTCCCCTGTACTCATCACTCATTAGACCTATGATTGAGTACAATGCCCCATTCGAATGTATCTGACCCGACACCTGCAGCAGCTGGAAAGGCCCCAAAAGTTCCTCACCAAAAGGATAAAGGGTCTCAAAAATATGTCTTATGCTGCCCGACTGAAAGAACTCCAGCTCTATTCAGTCGCATACCGCTTGCTCAGAGGTGACCTGTGCCTGACATACAAGGCCATGTCAAACCCAGATTTGATGAATATGCTTCACCTCAAAAAATCTAGATCCCTCAGAACCACAAGGGCGGGATACTTAAACCTTGACACGGTTATTAATAGAACGTGCTGGAGGGACAGATTCATCACCCAGAGACTCCCTGTGCTGTGGAACAAAATCCCGGTACATGTGAGGCAGAGCACCTCGCTGGCATTGCTCAAGAGGAATCTTGACCAATGGATGGGAGATCGCAGATATACCCCAGGGATTACTTCAGTGTCACTGCTTGACAGAGGCACAGCAAAATATTAGGCATAGTTTTCTTCAAACTAAAGGGGTGGCGAAAGCCACATAACTATGGGCTAGGCTTATAAATGCCCTTGGGCAGATAGCCTAGTATGAACCTATGAACCTATGAACCTATAATATAAAATATAAAATATTATTACTTCATTTTATAATAGCCTATCCATAATATTATAAAATTATGAAATTTCTAACTGTCTTTGTTGGTTCAATTTAATTTAATTTGTGAATTATTCTTGAATTTGCTTTAATAATATAAATGTTTTAATAATTTATATTATGTAATTACTTCATTGGTTGGAAAATTTTAATGGCTGGTTCTGATCATGTGATTTTAAAGAGTCCTCCATATAAATTACATTAAATGTGAATTATGTATGCTGATGAAGGTGCCAGAATCTGCCATATTGCATATGCACTGCTGTCTCTCAACAAGTACTGACATGAGTCTGTCACAGTCCATGTTACCTTGCCTGATCTGAGACGTACCTCCATGGACTATATGCAGTGAGACATGTGTGAGCACGATGATTATGTGTCCCAGGCAGGTATGTCCCTAGCCTTATGCAGCATTCCACTGTCACCGAGAATGATGCCACAATACAATCAGGAAATGATTGACCTTAACATTTGACCTGTTATCTTGTGATATCCCAAGGGGTTCCAGTACCTGAGATCCTGGGATGATATGGCCAACAGACCATGATGATTTGCCAGAGATAGCCTCCATCTGTCTCAGCTGCCCTTCAGGCATCTTGCAATGATTCTCACCACCCCCATAGTGCCTTCATTAGGAAAAGTGGCATCACTAGCAACATACAAGTGTCAGTACAGCACAAATTGAAGGCCATGCTGCTAAAATCTAGGAGTCTACACATGACTGTACCCATATTGCAAGCTTCTTAACCCTAGGAAATGCTGACATCTGTGCAGTCATAGACACATGGTTTAAAGCTACAGAGAGCACCCCAGCCTTACATGGTCAACCATCCTAACATACAGTCAGAACACACTTTGTGGGTGGTAAAGCCATGGGATGTGGGGTTTCTCTAAATATAAAAGATATAAACACCTACAGGCGGTTCAAGCAGTAAGATGTACAGGGGAAACTGCAAAGGCAGTTAACCATTGCCAGGACACCTATTCAAATCATAGCTAACTACCAGCCCCCACAAGTGACCAGAAAGGTCATTCTGCCTATATGGACCTGATCAATTGTATGATGGTTTGAGTCTGTACCCTGATCCTAGGTTACTTTAACTACCCAAACATACATTGGAAGATGTACTCATGCCAGCACACAAATGCCCAGAGATCCATCAACAGTGGAAATGAAAACACCTTGGAGCAGCTTGGTGCTACCCCCACATGAGGTAAAGGTCCGTTGTAGTTGATATTAGACAAAATGAGTAATCACTACAGCATCCCTACAGTATCATACTCTGTGGTCAAGCCAACCATAAAGCAGTCATGTTTGCATTCACCATCTCCCACAATACCAATTTAGCTAGGGTCACACATGCAAACAACTCCAAAGTTGAATACAGCCTCCTGAGGGGTGGTATAAACAACTTTGCAGCTCTCACCTATCTGTATTGACTGGCATCAATATCCACAAATACACAAAAGCGCTTTACATGCATTTGTGTAGATGCATGTAGTCAGATATACCCAACAGGAATATACCATCCTCTGCAAGGATACGTACACCTGTCTGGTGGACATCTATAACAGGGATGACACACTGCTGTCTAAGACAAAGAAGGTGCAGGTGCCCAATTTGAAGCAATGTCTCCTTAGCCTGAACAAGCAAATAAGATCACTACTAAAATCCTGCATAGCAAACCCGAGCCCACATTGGCAACATCCACTACAGACAATCATATCCCCTTCTTCACATATGCTTGCAACATCAAAAGAAGCACTCAGATCTGCTCAGTAGGGGTTGTCAAGGGCACCAGATATACCAGTTATGCAGGTATAACATACTTGATGCCTGACAGAGTCAGTGTAGGCTTCACCCCCTGTCCCCCACCAGTACATCAGGACATACCCAGTACCTTCACCCTTCCCCTTATTTATAGGGAACAGGTAATCACTGCCATCTTACAGTCATGGTATACAGCCACCATGGGAGGCTATCACAGGATCCATCCTACATGACCCCAAGCATGACCTTGCAGCACCATAATGGACTGTATTCAACCAAAGCCTGAATACCACCTTTGTCCCAGCCAAGTGGAGGACACCCACTGTCACCCCGTTACACTAAGGTGGGGCATCCACCAATCCAACACTTTATAGACCCATCAGCCTAACTAGGCTGATCTGCAAGGCCATGGCACAGTTCATAATGAACCTCATTAACAAGGATATTGGTGACCTCCACACACTCCATCATGCACAGTTAGGATTTGTCAAGGTGGGGATCATGTCTGTTATACTCAGTTGACCTCTTTGACACAGTCACCAATGCCATGGAAACGGGGGAGACAGTTCACACTGTCTATCTTAACCTGGCCAAAGACTTTGACAGTATTCCCCACTTGGCCATAATAGGTATATGCTCCCAACTAGGCATCAGTCCATATGTTACCAGATGGGTAGCACACTGACGGACTGAGAGGACCCACTTAGTCCACATAGGGGAAACCAGCTCAAGTGGTAGACCCATAACTAGTGGCATACACCAGTGTTCTGTGTTTGCACCTCTGTTATGTGTGTTTTACTTTTCTGAGGTGCAGTGCATAGCCATTGGGCTATGTCCAGCCATGTTTGCAGATGACTGCATGCTGGGTGCTGTCACCAGATTCCCTAGTGATGTGGATATCCTCCAAGAGGGTCTCATGCAGACACATGACTGGTGCCAGAAACATGGCCTCAGGTTGCATACTATGAAATGCAGCATCATCCCCTTTGGGGAGAGCAATGCCCCCACATGTTATCACAGCGTTTACAATGTCCTAAGCATGCAATCAGTTGTGAGGGATCTGTGCACACAGGTTGATGGCAACATGACATTTGACCACCATGTTGCTTACATGGTAAGGAAAACCTTCTACATGGCCCATCTCATATGTAAGGATATGTAATCCAGGGACATGAGGGCCATAACATCCCTGTATTCCTCCTAATAAGGCCCATTATTGAGTATAACGCCCCTTTCATCATGTACCTCAGAGAGCACATGCAGCAGATGGGGCGATCACAGAGGTTCCCCAACAGGGAATACCAGGGGCTCAAACATCTACCATACACAGATAGGCTATAAGCCCATCTCTCTACCCAGTTTCATACAGACTCCTCAGAGGTGACCTCTGTCTGGCATAAGGCGATCATGGACTCCACCTTGATGGAACTGCTGCACAACTGCAAGTCAGGCTCCACTCTATTAACCCACACACATGCCCTCAACCTGGTGTATAACATCAACAGGACTTGTTGGTGGGTCAGATGTGTGTCCCACACACTCACCCAGCTGTGGAATGGGAAACCTGTCCACATCAGACAGGGTAGCTATTTACAATTTTCAAGTGAAATCTGGATAACTGGATGATTAACAGGATATATACTCTTGGGCTACCAGCTGTGCCCCCATTGGACTGGGACATCAGGTGCTGACTTGCATACACATGGGCTAAACTCTGAGCTAGGCTTATGAGGGCCTCAGGGCCAACAGCCTAGTAATCTTGTATGATCCTAGGTATACCAGTTATGGCCCATGAGCAGTGATGCACTGTGTTATATGCCCAAACCTTTCACTGCCATCTACTGTGTTACATCCACTATGGGTGACATTCCAGTACCATGTCATGCGGCCACTATCCAACAAATATATGAGTGATACTTCAGGTGTATGGAAACATTCCAGCAACATCTGTGCTACACAATTGCAGACAGCACTGCAAACATGGTGTAGGGTATCCTCCTTGTTGGTGCCCAACATCTGCAGTACACAGATGTTTGCAGAATGTGTACACATACCTGATATATGTGGACCCTCCACCAGACAAATGTGGATGTCTGGTGAAGAGTTGGACAATATGTAATGGTTGTTCTCAGACTGTGGGGAATCTGGCTGTCACACATCAGACTCCTCAGAAAAAAGTTATGGTACATTAATGTCCGGTACTGTATTCATTCCCTTACATTGTATGGTTGATATGTACACTCTGTTGCTGAGGCGGAGCCTGTGTCCTCCCATTACTACTGGCTATAACTGGCTGTCCTGCTGCAGGGGCCAACAGGTATGTTAGCCATAGCTCTCAGACAATTAGATACATGTGTGGAGTACACAGTGATCTAGCCATAGTACATCAGGAACAGTCAGGGACACCTGCACAATGTTTGAATATGCCTGTATGGCATTTACAGACTGAGAGGAGCTGACTGACAGTACATTATGTGATATGCCAGCTGTATCCACCAGTATTTACTGTCACTATTGTCTAATAGACAATCCAGTAGCATTTGTACGTGAGCTGACCATTGCTGGGGGGACACATGGGCCAGAGCTGTGATCTGTGTCACAGCAGACAGAGCCAAAAGGGAAGACTGTAGCTGCTGGACAGCTGACTAATAGCAACATGTCATTCCAAGATATGTTCTACAGACCTAGTGTTGTAATTCCTATTTCCCATGACTGCATCCCCCCATCTGCATCCCATTACATGGGGAATTCTATTACATATCTGGTATAGTGCTGTACTCTTTTGTGTGCAGAAATCCAGTGGTATATTGCTAGGATAGCATAGTCTGTCTTCATGAAGAAAGTCACAGACCTATTTACCATAGGCAGCAGCTTGTCTTTTGTAGGTAATGCTCATGAGCAGGTGATTGATTGTGCACCAATCTGTGGCTCACACTTGCTAATTGGACCCAGAACAGCTGGCTTGTATTTTCATTAGCCAATGGCATGGCAACACAGTGCTATAATTAAGGCCTTCATGTAGGCCTTCACCCTTTTCCTGGCCTGTGAGAAGGAAATCATTGAGGTGTGGAGACTACATCATCATAGAGGGTAGGTAGAAATACTGTCCACTGTTTGGATTGATGTGGTATGTCGACAGTTTTGCATGCTATGTTTGGCCATTGTTAACAGACTTTATGATTATGTGGCAGTTTACTATTTAACAATGTGGGTTGAGGTCAGTAAGGAGACAGAAAGATGTGACTGTCATACATCATTTGCATCAGAATAGGCATGCTGCTGCAGTAGCCACTGGCCTATCAGCTGTGTATGTTTATAGGGGAAGACTGTGATACATGTCCCTGTCACTTGACCATTCCCCCCACCCCTTTATGTATGGATGTTGTGTGGATTCCTTGTTCTAGGTGTTTGGGAGATATGGTAGGTCTGTAACAGGTAGCTGAACATACTGCTGCATGTATTGCAGGCTGCAACTGTTGCATTATGCCCAGGAGTCATACTGAGGATTGTGCACACATTGGGGGATAGCAAGCTGTATATGTCAGTGAAGGAGCAGTGTCAGCTCTGTTGTCACAGCATAGCTAGGGTGAGGGTACCCATAACAGTCCAGGTGAGGCATGTGCCTCTGGTACGTATGTTAAATAATACTGCCATCCAGAAAGTGGTGGGTGACATTTAGGATGCCTATTCCTATTTGTGAGGTGTGTCTCACCCTACAGGCCTTTGATGTGCCAATATGTGTGGCAGTGACTGCAGTAGTAGCAATCAGTTCTGCTGGACATTGCAGAGCTCAGTTATTTATATGTTGTATTGACAAGCATGTACTTGATGTGCAACAGACTGGAATGGAAGCCAGGACTGTGGGTGTCAAAATGTAATGCATGCTAGGAATGTAACAGATAGAGCTACTGAGTTAATATTACAGCAGGTGTATTTGCAAGACATATGTGCATCCATACAGTATGTCACACAGGATTTGCATGAACATGTATGTTCGGATGGGGATGATGTGTGACACTGACCTGTCTGTCATGATTTTGTAACCTCAATCTGCACTGACTTGCCAGTACTTCAGGACACAGAATAGGTTTTGTGACAACTGTGCCATAAGTATGTTGCACAACTGTGGATATTCTGCAACAGTCTGTGCAGTTATCAGCTCTACCTGATATTGTGGGCCTCACGTACATCCATCAACATGTATTTGGCTGTGTACTGGTTTGATGTCTGCATCACAGTCCCAAGCATGCTATCATTTATCCCATTATATGTAGGTGTAGTGTGTCACTGGCAATTAGGATATGTCTATTGGAGCACCTATTATTCCTCAGAGCTGAGTGGTGTAGTGGAATAATACAATATACTATAGTTGACAGGGTCCCCGGTTCAAAACCTACCAGGTGTGATTATTTTTTGCTGATGTGCATCACTGGTAATCATGATATGTTTATGGAAACAAAAACCAACACAGCAGACCAAAATATGGAAAAAAGACAACAGGAACCAGATCCAAAGTTTTATTGCACTTTGCGCCTCGGCCGATCCAGCCTTCAAAGAGTATATTTTTACTTAAGAACATTCCCCTATAAATATACCCCTTAACATCAAATTAATCAATGAAACAGTCAATAAAACAATTACATCAATTAATTAATGCAATTTAAAGCAAACATTTCCAATTTATTTCTCTGTTCAACCCCCTTAGTGTAAAAGTATCAAATTTTAAAATAAACACAGTTTCCTTATATAATAATGCATTGTTAATTAATCTCTCATCCCCCTTTCTTACAAAAACTTTTTCTAAAATTGTTGCTTATAACAAGCTACTGTCAATATGATGTTTCTGCATGAAATGCAAAGCTATAGGGCTTTCCAGTTTCTTTTTTTTATGTCTCTGATATGTTCCTGCAACCTAATTCTAAATTTTCTTTTGGTTTCCCCAATGTAGAATAGGTTGTAGGGACATCTCAAACAATACACTACACCTTCTGCGTCACAACAAAAATAAGTGTTTGGTCTAAATACATTCTCATTAATTCTATAAAAACTGGACACTATATGACAGCATATATTACAATTATCACTGGTGCAGTGCCCTTGTATCTTAAAGGAACAGAGACATTCACTGCGGGCAATAAAAAGTAAGCTTTCACTAACTTATCCCCAAATTTTGCCCTCTTTTATAGGCAATATAGGGTGTGTTGCCAATAATTTTATTCAACAATTCATCTCTCAATAAAAATTTCCAATAATGTTTAACTATTTCTCAAATTTGTTCCCTTAAAATGTTATACGTAGTAACAAAAAACATTTTTTCACCATTACTGGGTTTATTTCTATTCATAACATATACATTCCCATTATTATATTTGGAGAGGTTGGTATCAATTATTTTATTTACAGATTCCTTGATCAAATGTTTACTATAGCCTTTATGTACAAACATAGACAAAGTCTGGCGTATTTGTTTTTGTAAATGAGGTATATTGTTACAAAGCCTTGATAGTCTAATTATTTCCCCAAAAGGTAGAGCTTTAATCGTATGTTCAGGATGGCAACTAGTGCCATATAAATACTGGTTGCCATCATCAAATTTACGATGAACTGTAGTTTTAATCGAACCATCATTCATGCCAGTTAAATGTACATCCAGAAAATTAATTTCTGTACCATACTGTATACCATCAAATTTAACATTGCAAATATTATTATTCAACTGAAATAAAAATTCTTGAACTTTATCTAACCCTCCATTATAAATAAAAATCAAATCATCAATATATCTAAAATAACATAAAACATGTTCTGCAAACTCATTTTTATATATGTAATCCATCTCAAATTTGGCCATGAATAGATTTGCATACATGGAGGCAAATGGTGCCCCCATGACTGTACCTTGCAGCTGATGATAAACAACATCATTAAAACTAAAATAATTATGCAGCAAACAGAAATGAACAAGATCTACCATATAATGAGACATAGGGCTATCATCCAAAACATATTGTAATGCCATTATACCATCATTATGTTTAATATTAGTATATAAACTGCATACATCTATGGAAATCCAAAACATGTTGGAATTCCATTGTATGCATGATAGCTTTTCCAAAAAATCAAAGGAATCCTTAATATAGGAACCTAACCTATCCACATAGGGCAATAAGAATTTATGTATAAGGACACCCACGTTATGTAAAAAATAATTAGCGGCAGACACTATGGGCCTTCCCGGAGGATTAATACTATCTTTGTGCAGTTTGGGAAGACAGTAAAAAGTGGCTAGATTACATCCATCAGTATTGAATTTAGTGTCAATGTCCTTTTTAGTGAAATAACCCAAGTGGCATCCCTTCTCTATTAAAACAGTAAAGTTTTCCATTGCTTTTACATACGTACTAACATCATAAACTTCATATGTTGTGTTTTCATTCAAGTGTCGCAAACACATATTAAGATATTGTGAATAATGAAGCACTACAATCTTATTGCCCTTATCAGAAGGCTTTACAATCAAATCATGCCTAGCAGTAAGATTTTTAAGAGCAAGCCATTCATTTTTGATCATATTATACCGGGGATGAGACATATTCTTATATTCTTCAAAAAGCTCTTGAACAGAAAAAATAAGCATTTCTGAAAAATAGTGAACAGTATTATTTACATAAGGGGGAATAAATTTACTTTTAAAATGCACTACACTGGTATCAAATAAACTGTATGTATTTGCCATAATATCAGTATTAAAATCATCAGAAACACAAGAATGGAAACTATCATCTTCACTATCCTTATCAAAGTTATTATAATCATATTGTTTATCCATTTGTTCTGTAAAAAACATTTAAGATGTAACTTCCTTACAAATTTAAATATTTCTTGCTTTAATGTAGCCTAGGTACCACCATCGGAACAAATTTTAATCCAAGGTTCAATACAGAATATTGTACATCCATAAGAGAACAACCCAATAGGTTAACAACATTTGAAATATTACAAATGGGAGAAAAATCAGTTCCATCTACCTCTCTTGTATGGTTGTTTAAACTGTCCTTCATTTGCTGTAAAACCATAACTAGCTCCTCTCTTCTTGTTGTCCCCTTTGGCATCTTCTCCGTTGTTACAAAAATGCTGCTGGTGAAGTTCCGGTTCTTGTGCTGGGGGAAGTGGAGGGTATGCCCAGACATCATTTTCAGAATCTGTGGTGTAACCCACTCCATCCGAAGAGGCAAATTAAACAGAAAGTTGTTTTTTACTTGCGGGTTTACCATTAAACCCAGAGAATGCAGTGTTCTTGTTTATCCACAAAAAAGCATGCCCACTATTGTAGCCACGCAAATCTCTTTTAATTTTATGTAACTCGAAGTTAACCTGCTTGTTCCCAAATTTATTTAATTTCTCCTTCATATTTTTAAAAACCTCATTGATCTTGGAAGAACCAATTTTATTTAGGATTTCAGTGTGCATGGTATTGAGATCATTTTTAAGTTTCTTATGCAAAAGTTGCTCCCTTTCGATCAAAATGCTAACCCATTCCATAGCACATTTGTGTGCCGCAGCTAACCATCTGTCTTTAAAAGCTGCATCTGCGGTATCCGCAGAATCAAAAAGTGTAGATGGGCTCTTAAATGCTCTCAGCCCTTGAGGTGAAATGTCTAACTCCGAATATCTGAGCAAACCCAATAAGTTAAAGTGACAATGGGTCTCTCTGAAAATAAGTTTTTCAAAACTGTCAATGCTGTCTTACTCTTCTTGAGGAAGAGGACCATTAGCAATACTGACAATACTGGCAAAAGGATTGCTATGTCTCTGTAGTCTCTCCTTTACATATATAGACGCAAAGTTATTAAATGTAGACTCACCACTGTTAGAAGAATTGACGACTCCAACAATATTAGATTGAGTTGAGTTAGCATTGGGAGCAGAACCATGCACTACAAAACTATCCATAGATTTTTGCAATACAGTACCAGAAGTACCCAAAGTAGATGTAGATGCAGTAAAATCCTCACAAAAAACATACAGAATATTCAGCATAGGCTCTGAAGCCAAAAGAAAGCAGAAAATATGAAAACAAACACAGCAGACCAAAATATGGAAAAACGACAACAGGAACCAGATCCAAAGTTTTATTGCACTTAGCGCCTCGGCCAATCCAGCCTTCAAAGAGTACATTTTTACATAAGAACATTCCCCTATAAATATACCCCTCAACATCAAATTAATCAATGAAACAGTCAATAAAACAATTCCATCAATCAATTAATTAACAGACTGGAATGGAAGCCAGGACTGTGGGTGTCAAAATGTAATGCATGCTAGGAATGTAGCAGATAGAGCTACTGAGTTAATATTACAGCAGGTGTATTTGCAAGACATATGTGCATCCATACAGTATGTCAAACAGAATTTGCATGAACATGTATGTTCGAATGGGGATGATGTGTGACACTGACCTGTCTATCATGATTCTGTAACCTCAATCTGCACTGACTTGCCAGTACTTCAGGACACAGAATAGGTTTTTTGACAACTGTGCCATAAGTATGTGGCACAACTGTGGATATTCTGCAACAGTCGGTGCATTTATCAGCTGCACCTGATATCGTGGGCCTCACGTACATCCATCAACATGTATTTGACTGTGTACTGGTTTGATGTCTGCATCACAGTCCCAAGTATACTGTCATTTATCCCAGTATATGTAGGTGTAGTGTGTCACTGGCAATCAGGATATGTTTATAGGAACACCTGTTATTCTTCACAGCCGAGTGAAGTAGTGGAATAATGCAATATACTATCGTTGGCAGGGTCCCAGGTTCAAAACTTACAAGGTGTGATTATTTTTTGCTGATGTGTATCACTGTAAATCAAGATATGTTTATGGAAACACCTGATATTTCTCAGAGCTGAGTGACCTAGTGGGCTAAAGCAGTATACTGTGATTATTTTTGATGTTGTGCATCACTGGCAATCAGGATATGTTTATGGAAACACCTGATATTCTTAAGAGCTGAGTGACTTAGTGGACTAATGCACTTTGCTGTAGTTGACAGGTCCTGAGTTTGACATTTGACTGAGATGACTATTTTGCTGATGTGCATAAGGGTATCAAAACAGATAAGGTGATTAAAGCAATTTTAAGCACATTTAAATGGGTTTGCAGTTAGTTCCACTTAAACCTGAGCTAATTCCAAAAAAAGAAAAGAAAAAAGGGGTGACAGGAAAGTGGTGAAATGGGGACAAGCAGGGGGAAAAACAATGTGAAAGGCAGGTAGGGATGTGCAGGACAGGTGTAGGAAAGGACCATAGTTCTTTATTTCTTGTACAGCCACAGTTGTGCAGGTTGTGGACAATTTGGAATTTGGAGCCTCACATCCCAGAGGGAGAGGGTTGTGGGTGACAAAACTTTGTTGATTGATTGCTGTAAGGATTTATTGTGGGCAGTGTAGGCGTGGGAAAAATGTAGAGCTATGTATGAGGTAATATTGTTTTTTATGGGACAGATGTCCTTTTTTTATAAAGGTAAGAGTGGAATGTTGGCGAAGGTTATAGGTACATTTGGGGAGGTAAATTAGTAGGAGAAGTTGCATTTGCAAACAGAGAAGACAGACAAGACAGCAGAAAGAGGCAGTGTATGAAACATGAAGGGGGTAAGCACCTAGGACAGGGAGGGTGTTTGGGAATTGGAGACCAATGTGCCCCCAGATGGCAGCAGTGGAACTGAGCTCCCCACTCGTGGGCAGTGACCACTGCTCTTTCAATGCCCCAAAGGTGGCTGTGCTAGGGGCTAGGCACTGGGATCAGCCTGACCCTCCAGGTTGGCCAGTCTTCCCTCAGTCTGGTGCAGCTGATCATCATACACTTCTTGGAAGATTCTGCGCACCATCCCTCTTAGCTGTTGACAGGTGGCAACTCCCTCTCTGAGCCCGCTCCCAGGGGGGACAGGTCCCATTCCTTGAGGCAGTTCCACCTGTAGGTAGTGCAGGACCAGTGGAGGGGGCACCACCAGTTTGGGTCCCAGATGTGCTTGGACCTGGTGCCACGGCCAGTTGAGGTGGGGTAAGTGGATCCATGGGAATCGGCCTACCCAGTTGTGCTATGGTGTTGAGGTTTTTCAAAGTGTATAGGTTAGTCATGAACAGAACATTTAAACATTAGTTATAACAGCATGCAAGATTGTTGCAATTAACCCCATAAGATAAAATTACATAGCATACGGAACACAACAATAAATGGGATAACAGTCAATATTGAAACAGTATGCCAGTAACAGTTACGTCAATAGGCCAACAACATAGGTAATTCAACAAAGTATGTTAGTATGCAACCATTGTAATATATAACAATTATAAAACACAAGGCCCAACATAAGGTTTTGAAAACAAGATATGTTAAAGGTAGACCGTACCTGATGCATATCAATAATAAATTGTGATGCAGATAAGGGGTGGGGGGAGAGAGAAACACATTTCATTACTAATAGTATAGGCTATATTGATTGCAACAGTACTCTTCTATACTCTACAGGTCTGCCCTTACTTTATGTATACATGTGCCCTATAGCTTCTGTAGCATGTACATACATCTCAAGCTATCCACATGGGACAGTATGTGCCAAGCTGTAGCACCTGCAGGTACACAGCTATAGGGGACTATTACATGCCAGGGACACATGTATGACTACCAAGGTGTACTATGGACTGATGTAGTGTGAGTGTGCTAATGACATAAATCAACTGGATGTTAAACCTGTGTCCAAGGGTTTTGCCAACAGTGATCACTGTCCGTGACAGTGTGACGCTTGAGAGACAGGTATCGTGGACAGTACAGAGAGTTTATACTTATCATGCCATCCTTGGCAGGCATAGGGTTATACTATCAGCAGACATTCACAGATGCACCAGGAATATAGCCATACCAAGAATAAACAGTTTTATTTGTTCAATTAACTTGTAATAATGGTATAGCTGTTGACGTTTTATTTACTGAAGTCTTCTCACCTTGCTGAGCAATGCTGTTGACACACTGGTACATCTGGACACACAAATTAGTATCCCATTCAAATAGCTACTACAAACATATATTTACCTGTAATTCCTGTGGGGAGAACATCTGTTAACAATACATAACTGTTTCTATAAATATTCAGTAGTACTTATCTGTTTCTATAAACATATAGTAGTACTTGTCCCTGGATTCAAACCCCGGTCTGTGTGTGGCAAAATGTACAACATACATATTTATCAAACCAAGCTAATCAGCCACTGCTATGCGTTGATTGACTGATATGCACGTAGAGCTCACCTGGTAACAAACTGTGACCTACAAATAGAGGTAGAGTGTTAAACAAGACTGCAGTGACACTTGAACACACATGCATGGAATTCATGCATGACAGAGATAGTAGGTGAACCGTGCATTAATACATGGAATACAGGTGTAGAGAATGAACCCCTAGTGGGTGGAAATATGTATGAAGTGTACAGACCATATCAGAGTGCTGGGTTGGTTACCTGACCCATATACAGTTGCAGATGGTATATTTTCATTCTACAGCTATTACAGTTTCATACTTGCCTGCAGCAGCATATCCTAAGATCAGGGATGCATATAGGTAAAATGCAATGGTTAACGCAAGACAATCCAGAGATATACACTAGTATACAGGTTCAGATCTTAGTGCAGAAAAATAGAATGCATTATATATTGTTGTACAGCTCCACATCTACAGTTTAGCGAAACATTCTTTATTAGCTAACCTTCAGTCACTTAGTGGTATTATTCCCATTTTTCATTCACAGCACTTATAATACTCAAGTTCATGACCAACAGCCCAAATACACAGATATTGAAGATGACAGCTTTATTACTGATGACATCATGCAGTGATAGTTATACATCTAGCAGTCTGTAGTGATGGACAGTACATATCATGCAAAACTGCTGTAATTCTACAATTAATGCAGTATTATATTTTATTTCCTTTAAATTATGAATGCAGTTGAACTTTATTTCCTTACCATTATTAATGCTGTTGAACATATTTCCTTAACATTATTAATGCAGTTGAAATTTATTTCAGTAACATTTATTAATGCAGTTGACCTTTATTTCCTTAACATTGCTAATGCAATAGCACCTTTTATTTCATCACAATTATTAATGCAGTATAAACTATTTTATTTTCTTGACATTGTAAGGTTTTATACTTTCATCTGTAATGAACTGTACATGACATTATTTTCAAAGCAGAATATACCTACTGGCAGTTACTACTGCACTCTTTATTGCTTATATGACTATAGATTGCAAGATACATCTGTACTCACCACAATCATGGCACAACCTGGCCAGGCGCCCTGCATGGGCCTCCAGGTTGTGAGCTCTCTCCTCTGCGGCTGTGGGGAGAGAAACACACCATTATATGTACATGTCTATCATATATTCATATTAGAATTTGGGAATACAATGCTTAATATACTTACAAACTTGTGGGGCATTTTTATCCCAGGCATCTTGGATCCATGAGGCCAAGAGATCCCTCTTCCTATGATTCAGGTTGTCATAATGGTGACATGCCTGCTCACCTGTGCAAAAGATACCAGTTGCACTGGTGAGGTCACATGCCAGCCAGTCCTATGCCTCCAATTTATATTCTGACCTCTGGTACTGGCCCTGCAGCACCCAGTTGTCATGGTCTTTCACAAGTAGACCAAGCATGACCCTGGTCTCCTAAATGCCCCACTGCTGTACCTGGAAGCATGCACCCTCTCCAACTCCTGCCATAGTCTCTGCCAATATCAAACTCCAACAGAATCTGGCTGTATTCCTGCCTGTTGCTCATAAATAAGGCTGTTTTCATGCCCTTTACTGCTATTGGGTGATTTTTCACTTAGCACAGTGCAAACCCGCTGAACTCAGCTGAACAGTGCTTAAACATGCAATGCTTAGCAATGCTTAGTGGTGCACAAACCAGATTAGCTGAGCTAAGAACTGCTTAAATGGGGATTGCATAGTAGTAGATATCCATCCTAACCCAGGTCCCCCTTCCTCAAAAACAACTAACAAGTCCATATTATTTACTGCTCTAAACTCCCAAAGCATAGTCAACAAAATTCCAAACCTGCATGCCTGGCTCACACACAACAAACTTGACATCCTATCCATCTCTGAAACATGGTTAAAACCCCACATAAAAGACTCTGAAATAATTCCACCCAACTATTCTATTATTAGAAAAGAAAGATCTTATAAAAAGGGGGGTGGTATAGCTCTACTATACTCATCCTCACTATCAGTTACTCCCTATAATAAACCCACTCCCCACTTTAACAATGCTGAATTACTACTAACACTACTACAAATCAACAAGCTCAAGCATATGTGTATAGCCTCCATATACATCCCTCCTGGTGATAATATTTCTACACTCGAAGACATCCTCTTCTGGCTCTCCACTAACATCAGCAATGAAACTATAATCCTAGGAGACATGAATATAAATTGGGCCTCCATTCAGTCTCCCTCAAACCCACTTAACATTAACCTCTACAAATTCTCTCAGCTCATCAATTCTACAACCCGCCCCTCAAAAAACCTTCCCAATGGCAGTATCCTAGACTGGATCCTAGTCTCTCACCCCCACTACTTCTCTAACAGTGGCACTCTTCCTGATCCTTTTAGTGATCACTTACCCACATTTACACACCGCCTCCCTTCACCCCTTCATCATACCCATAACTTCATTACTACTCGTAACCTAAAAAACTTTAACCCTACAGCTTTCATTAACTCTCTAAAGGCAATAAATTGGAATACTCTAAAAACACTTCCTCTAGATAATGCAGTCACCCATTTCAACACTACCTTCTTAAACGTCTTAAACCATCATGCTCCCCCAAGAACAAAAAGAATAAAAACCAAAACTGCCCCATGGCTTACAAAACATACACTTGCTACAATGCGGCAAAGAGACAAACTCTGGACCCACTACCATAAAAATAAAACCCCCTCATCTACAACGAATACAAAACACTTTGAAATAAAGTAAAGAAACTCATCACCACTGACAGACAAAACTACTTCTCCTTACTCCAAAACAACAATAAAACAAACCCTCAAAAATTCTGGAAAAGTATCTCCACTCTCCTTAATCCCAGTAAACCAGACACCCCCACTCCCGATCCAAATGCTCTCGACATAGACCTGACTACTCAATTTAACTCCTTCGTCATCGATTCTATTTCCAAACTAACCTCATCTTTTTCCAACATCTCTACTCCCTCCAAACCAGCCCCACCCTCATCTTCTTACCTTCCACCTTCAAACACTAGTTCACTACCTATCCCATCTTCTAATTCTACAACCTTCACCACCCACTCCACTCTCCCACCCTCATCATCTCTCCCACCTCCAAATATCCCCTCCCCCAACTCTCCACATTTCTCACTAAAACCCATACCCACTACTACCATAAAAAACTCCTTCTAAAACTGAAGTCTGGTTCAAATGCTCCCAATAATATTCCTTCACAATTCCTCAGCATAGCTGCTGAAGCCATTGCCTATCCCATTAGTATTTTAATCAACCGCTCTATCCAAGAAAGCACAGTTCCCCATATTTGGAAAAAGGCCTTTATCATACCTTTACATAAAGCAGGTAACAATAACAATGTCTCCAACTTTCATCCCATCGCTATCCTGTCTCCCATCTCCAAACTCCTTGAAAAGTGTATCCAACTACAACTCCTACCATACCTCATTGATAACAACCTACTAACTCCCACACAACATGGCTTCAGACCAGGCCACAGTACTATGACAGCCCTCCTCTCCTTCCTGGAAACAGTAAATAAAGCCCGAGACTCTGGTCATATTGTTTCTACCCTTCTACTGGATCTTTTTAAGGCCTTTGACACCATCTCCCATAACCTTCTTCTAGCTAAACTCTCTAAGCTTAACCTATCTCTTTCCTCTCTGAACTGGTTCTCCAGTTACTTATCCAACAGACATCAAGCAGTAAAATGGAAAAAGGCCACCTCCTCATTCCTTAATACCCCAACTGGTGTTCCACAAGGTTCAGTATTAGGCCCCCTCCTCTTCAACATCTTTATTAATGACTTCCGCAACTCCATCCCATTCTCAAACATCATTCAATATGCAGATGACTCAACTATTATTTGCTCTGCCACTTCAGCCCCTTTACTTCTAAAGCTAACACAACACGCTTTTTCAACCACTGAACAATGGATGAAAAATAATCACTTAGCACTCAATGCTTCTAAAACCAAATTAATGGTATTCACTCCCTCAAAAGCCACCCCTCTCAACACAAACACTTTCTGTATTTCTAGTCAAAACAACACAACTCTGGAACTGGTATCAGAGACCAAGCTACTTGGTGTCCAAATTGACAATCAGCTCAAATTTAATTCCCACATACAACTAAACATAAAAAAACCCATCAAAAATTAGGTATGCTCTACTGTCAATACCATTATCTTACACCCTCCACTAAACTCACCCTCTCTACATCCTTTCTCATCCCCTCCCTTCTCTATGGATCTCCACTCCTAACTAATCTACAATCATCTCTGAAAAATCAACTCTCATGTTCTTACAACAAAATCGCCAAGTTCGCCACTAGCCAGACATCCTCTACTCACCATTGTTCCTCTCTCCACAAACTAAATTGGCTAGAACTACCCAACCACCTTATCTATACCCAACTCACTCTGGCCCACAAGCTTATTTTCAACCCCTCAATCTGTCCCTCCCTTTCCTCTGCCTTTAAAATGCATCTACCCAACAGACTACTAAGGTCTAACAACCAAAATATTCTTGAAATACACAAACCAGCTCGTCCACCAGGCAAATACCTTCTATCCTTTAGTCTGGCACAACTCTGGCACTCCCTACCATCACCCATTAATGTTACCCCTACTAAATCTACCTTCAAAAAAATTCTTCATTCATACCTAGCCTCCCAATGGGAATGCTCTAGCTGCCACCCTACATAACTTGCACTGCTAACCTTCTTTCTCTCATAACTATATAGTTTACACTTTAAACTTCCATTTCTGCTCCTTTTTGTCAATAAATAAATACAACAACTTTGTTAATCTATCCCCATCAACCTGTTTGCTAATGTAGCCCATCACTAGTATGAAAAGCAGTGGGCACATAAATAAACCTTGATGTGCACCCAATCCCACAGGGAACCCCTTAGTTAGACTGAACACTGTTCGTACTTCAGTAATTGGGTCCCCTGTACATAGTTTGCAGTAATTTTAGCTTCTGTTTTTTGGACTTCAAACCACCACAGGACTGCCCAAATCATCTCCTTGGGACCTTGTCATATGATTTCTTCAAATGTAAGAACAGTCACTTGGACTCTTCTCATCTCTAGAGTCCTCTCAACTATCTGTCTCGCTGCAAACATTGGGTAAGTTGTGATACATCCTGATCTGAATCCCAACTGCTCATCTCCCGTCCTACTTCTACCTACTCTGTGTACTCGTTTATCAGTCATATGAAAGTTGTTGCAGTGCGTCCATGAACATCAACATACTAACCATACATGGTTTTGGCAGGAATCAATCCATGTGTAAACAACTACTCTAGATTTACAATGATGACACTTTTGATCGCAGAAATTGTCTCTGTTAAATGAAATAGTTTATCTGTAATTAGTATAGCCAAAACTTTTATTGTCATTTTTGCTTTAGAAACTGTATGTTTAAATGCAATGTTTCTACTAGTACTTTTGTACATACTGTAACAAAAGCTTTGATTGTAATTTTTGTTTGTAATTATTGTTTTGTTTTTGGAGCTTTTCTCCCCAGGACTCCATTGAAAATGGGTTCTTCTAGGCCCAATAGACTATCCTGGTAAACCAACTGCAAATAAATAAATAAATAAAAAGTGCCCAAACTAGCTAAGTGGGCTTGGCTTGGCTTGGCTTGGCTTAGCAGTGCTTAGAAGAGCTTATTAAAAGAGCAAACCAAATTTCTAAAAAAAGAAAAAAAGAGTTAAATATGAATTAATTGTTCATTACTTATACTTTATTACTATGTGTATGTATTTTACTTTATAATTCTTAACCTTATGTATTTTAATTATTTATCTTGGAGTGTGACTTTTATGTATTGTACTCTTGTGTGTAACTGGAGCTTTTCTCCTTGGGGTGTCCACTAAAAATGGGCTTCTGGCCCAGCTGGACTAACCCGGTAACAAATGTCAATATGTACATCATTAAAAAATGTTATTGCTATCAGATGTAAAAACTGAATGGACGGTCTGTGTATTTGAACCATGCACCTACTGCACACAGAGCTATGACTCGAACCATTCAGCTACTGTGAATATGATGATTATTGCTATACATTTCTATATAGCCTCAAAGCACTGCTGAGCACCTTGCCATGCCACACACACCTGCTCAGCTATGCTTAAATGTGACCTTTTAAATTAAATATAAAATATATGGCTTCTATTTTTAGATGTCTGGCATGTGTCCATTGCTAAGTGCCATGCCGCACCATGCAAACACAAAAAATACATTATTTATTTATTTATTTACATTTGTTGACCGGGAGTGTCCGAGTGGAAGTAGGCCCATTTTCAGCGGAGGCCCGGGTAGAAAATCTCCACAGTTAAAATAAACAGACAATAGTTACATTGGATTACATAGCGATTAACAATTTAACATAGCAATTACTTACAACATATTTACAGATGAAGAACATAGTGCATCAGTAGACAACTAGAATGTTTATCTGTGAAGTACATAACAGACATTAACAAATATTAAAATAAGAAGTTCCTGCTGTACAATAAGTACTAGGCTTATGAGCATCTGAGCTTGCTATAATCAAGGTAGTTAGGGGAGTGGAAAGAAAGATAGTGGTTGGATGGGGTGGGTGATATTAGAGTAGTAGTTGCAAGGGCATAGCCAGCATGTTTTTAGGTGTGCTTTTAGTAAAGTTTTGAAGTGGGTGCATGATGGTATGGAGGTAATTGTGGGTGGGAGGGAGTTCCATAATTTGGCTATGGTGCAACAGAATAGTGCTTCACCAGCAGAGTTATTGTTTTTACTGATCTGCAAGTGATTTTTGTTGTTGGATCTTAGTGGTCTGGTGGTGCGAGAGGGTTGGAGTAGATTCTGGAGGGATGGGACATTTAGTGGATGGTTTACTAGTTTGTGGGTGAGTGAGAGTTGATACCATTGAATTAGGTGAGGGAGTTCAAGCCAGCCCAGTTCAGCAAGTGAGAGACAGTGGTGACTATGGTAGGATGCCTCTGTGGCGAATCTGGCGATTTCATTGTAGCAGGTCTCTAGCTTGTTTAGATATTATTGCCTTAGGTTGGTATATATTGGAGAGGCATAAAGTAGGATGGAGATAAGGTGGGAATTTGCTATTAAAATCTTTGCTGCTTTGGTGAGAAGTTGCTTATTTCTGTATAACACTCCTAGTTTTTTGTGGACTTTTTTTATGGTCATGGATATGTGAATGTCAAATTTTAGTTTATTGTCTATTTCCACTCC
The DNA here is from genome assembly GCF_019279795.1 of Protopterus annectens. NCBI lineage: Eukaryota > Metazoa > Chordata > Ceratodontiformes > Protopteridae > Protopterus > Protopterus annectens. The sequence goes on from NC_056731.1 coordinate 750,480,938, forward strand.
TAGCAATTTGGTGTTTTCAGTTTGGTATATAGTGGTGTTGTCTTTTGCTGTGATGTCAAAGTGAGAGTTGTTTTGAGTATGTTTGGTGGGTTGGAAGATGAGTAGTTTTGTTTTGTTAGGGTTGAGCATTAATTGAGCATCGGATAACCAAGTTTCAACAGAGGAAAAAGGCTTCCTGTGTGACTTTTTGCAATTTGGGTAGGGACTGGGCTGAGCAGATGATGGTTGAGTCATCTGCGTATTGTATGAGTGTGCGATGTTTGGTGGCAGAGGCTAGATTATTGGTGAAAACAGAGAAGAGTAGGGGTCCAAGGATGGATCCTTGGGGAACCCCTATGGAGACAGGTAGTTGGGGAGATATGTCATTCTGCCATACAACGGATTGTTGGCGGTCAGACAGGTAACTCTGAAACCATTTGGTGACTGATTGAGAGAAGGATAGGTTATTGAGGACAGAGATAAGTTGTTTGTGTGGGACCATGTCAAATGCTTTAGATAGGTCTGGGAAAGTAGCAGAGGAGAGATAGCCATTGTTTTTATGCTGAAGGATAGTGTTAGTAAAGGAGAGTAAGGCAGTGGTGGTGCTATGGTTTGGTCAGAAACCATGCTGAGTATTGGAAAGGAGGTTGTTAATGAGGAGGTAGTCTGAGACCTGAGAGTGTATGCATCTTTCTAGTATTTTGGAGAGTGGAGAGAGAATAGCTATGGGGCAGTAATTGGTTAGTTCTGTGGAGGGTCCACCTTTGTGGAGGGGAATTATATGTGATACTTTCCACGGTGTGGGAACGTAACTTTCTGACAGAGATCGGTTAATCAAGATGGATACTGGGTAGGCCAGAGCATCAGCTGCGATTTGTAGGTATTCACTTGGGAGGTTGCCTGCTGCTAATTTGGTGGGCTTAAGTTTAGTTAAGAGTTTTTTATGTTGGAGGTAGGTACAGGAGAAAAAGAGAAGGCAGTGGGTAGATTACTAGTTGAAGGTGTGGGTTGGAGGGGAGGGGGGTTGTGTTGTTTAGCTAGTGATAGTATGGTTTGTGTGAAGTGTGTGTTGAATGAGGTAGCAACATTTTCTTTGGAGTGAGGGATGTTAGGAGGAGGGGTACTGACTTTACCTGGGTGGAGGATGGAGTTTATGGAGGACCAGAATTGTTTGGGGCTGTGTTGGGAGGAGTCTAGGGAAGACTGGTAGTATTAGAATTTGTCCTGTTTTATTAGCTTTTTGACTCTATTGCATAGTTCTAGGAATTTCCATCTAGTTGAGGGGGTTTTGGTTTTGCGCCAGTGCTCCCAGGCTTTATCCCTGTTTTTCATTTCTGACTTAATGGTTTTCTGTAGCCATTGGGAGGGTTGTGCTTTGGTTCTGGAAAGTCTTATGGGGGCATGGTAATTAAGGTTGCTCAAGAAGGTAGTATTAAAAAATTCAACTGCGTCATCAAGACTGAGGTACTTTAAAGGATGCCAGTTACATTCTTTGAGGGATGAGATGAATGTGAGTGGGTTAAAGTTTAGATTTTTACGTATTTGATGGTAGATGATAGGTTTAGCTTGGTATAGGTATTTTTTGAGTAGGAATGTTGGGGAGTGATCACTGAGGCTATCTGATAAGCAGCCTGTTATATATGACTGGAGGCTCTTACTGACTAGTATCCAATCCAGGGTAGTGTGCATGCTGGAGTTTTTATTTATCCTGGTTGGTGACTGGACTAGATGGGTGAAGCCATGAAGGTTTACATGATGAGTTGGATGGTTGCCCGAACAGGATTGCCAGTCAATACTGAAATCACCTAAAATGATAGTTTCTTTGGGGAGATGGTGGGTGGACCAGCTTGAGGAGGTTTTCTAGTGGAGGGATGTTTTGGCCAGGTGGGAAGTAGCATCCAGTTATGTTGATGGTTTTGTTTTGGTTTATTTTGAGGTTGGTATATATTATTTCTTCATTGCCTATTTGTGGAGCTGATGATTTTAAGATCTGGATGTTTAGATGCTGTTTAAATATTATAGCTACACCGCCTCCTTTCTTGTTTAGCCGGTCTGCTCTTAGTATGCCGTAACCTGTAGGGAGCATTTGCTCACTGGTAATGTGAGGTTTTAGCCAGGTTTCTGTCAGGATGACTATATCTGGGGAGTACAAGTCTATGGTGGCATGAAGTTCATGGACTTTGTTGGATATACTTCTAATATTTAGGCTTAGTAGAAATAAGTCACTTGGCTTTCTATTGGCTGTAATATGGGAGAAGTTGTGGTTTCTAGTCTGATTATGAGTAATGGGGTTGGAGATGGTAGGGCAGGGTTAGGGTGGATGTCTCCACTTAGGGCTAGTTTTGATATACATGCGGTTATTAGTTTTCTCGGTTTTTGAATGGGTTTGTTTATAAAGGAAACTTTATGATTGTGCTCTGTGGGTAATAGGTATGGTGGGAGGGTTACTATGTTAAGTTGTAGGGATGCTTTATGTTTGAGTAATATAGTTGATAGAATATGTGGGGGGTGCATAGGGATGGTTCTTGAGTTGGTGGGAGGGGAGCTGAGTGAGGGTGAGACATGAGTGGTGGTGTGAGTAGTAGTACAGTGGTAGTGGTTGAGTGGGGGAATGATGGAGCTTTGGTAGGATGTAAGATATGCAAGGAGAGTGCATGCAGTGAGCATAGGTAAGGTATACTTGTACATGTTAGTTGAGGAGGTGTGATAGTAGTGGGAAGATGGAGGAGGTAGTGTTGGGTTAGCGCTGTGGTTGGCTATTGGAAAGATGGGAGGGGTTTGTGAGTGTAATAAAGGTGGGACCACTGGGGGCAGGAGGGAATAGGGGGCAGGGTGGGGAGTGAAGCGGGTAGAGACCCTGTTAGTTGCTCTTATGAGGGGGCTGAAAGCAGTCAGGTAACAGAGTTAACTGATAAATGAACATATGATAGTGACAAGGGTGGCTGTAGTTTTAAAAATGGTGCCTGCCACAGGTAATATTTATTAACTTTGGGATTGTCTTAAGGTAATAAACAGGGAATAAAAAATAAAACAAAGAAAGAAATAAATTATAAAATATTTCATTTTTATATTTCAGTGCCATCCTGCACTTTGACAGTCCAGGGGGTGTGATACTCATCTTTGGACACTGCGACACACAACCTACACTGATTCAGTAACCATGCTACATGGCTCTCCCTCAGTAGTATGCCTTCATTAATATGCAAGGCGCGCTGCCGAGGGGGAGCTGCAGACATGGCTATGGTACACTCCATGTAGGCCTTACAATATTCCTTCATGGATTTTATTAATTCCGCACCATTATTACAACTCCTCAAAATCATTGCTTTAATTTTCTGGTTCTTGAGAGCATCACTTTAAATAAAAGAGAAAGATTTCATGAGCTACAGAGAAGAAAACTGAGTATAAATGGATTGTTGAACAAGAAACCACCAGGTATAACCCATTCATTTTCTTTAAAGATGATTTTATAAAACAGGAATTTGAGACATTAGATTTTATATATATATATATATATATATATATATATATATATATATATATATATATATATATGTGTATATATATATATATATATATATATATATATATATATATATATATATATATATACCCCTCAATCCAAACCTCATGCGTGATGTATTAGGTGCACAGATAGTGAATACAAACTGCCTAAATCTCCAGCACCATATTATTAGCCCAAAATAGGCTAAAATAACTTAAAAATAGAAAACACAACACTCAGGAAAGTGACATTACATTCTTTAATGGCAGACATGTTCCACCACACTCAACAAACCAAAGTTTTGTCTCATGGCGTCATCAGTGCATACTTCCACAAAGAGGATGCCCATCCTTTATACACTTGTTCTTAAAGCTGTATTCCAATAAAACAATACACTTGTGCCACCCAGTGTAAATCATACATTATACACATTTGGAAACTTATGTTCTTAAATATAGATACATTACTCTTCACTTTGGTTCACTCCATTATGCAGCCCAAAGTTAATAAATACTTTTTACTTTGAAAGAAATCCTCAAGTTAAAGTACAAAGTTTCAATGGCAACAGGAGTTATTAATACATATTAATCTACCAATGTTCATTCAAACTTGGTTTAAATAATGCTCCCAAATTTACTATCCACATTCTTTCTTTTTTAGCAAGAATCTTGTGTTTATGTGCTATTATCAAATCAGACCCTACTACTTTGTCTATTCCTAGGTATATAAAACGTGCCCTTGGGTGTACCTGTGTATGCTTATATAATGCACTGCGTGCCCACTTACAGTTGATGTCACTAATATGTAGTGCTATACACTGTCTCAAATTCAGAGATATCTGTCCAATATAAAAAGACCCGCACTGGCACTCAGCCATATATATCAACCACTCACTTGTACAAGTTATAAGATGTCTGATATCAAATACTTTTGTAGTGCTAACTGAAGTGAATGACTTAGCTTTAGAGAGTACCTTGCAATGAATACAATGTCCACAGAAGGTACTGCCCACAGTTCGATTCTCATTTGTCAACTCTACTAAAGCTTTACTTTTTTTGAAACTAGATAGACTCTCCCCAATGGTTTTACCTCTCCTATAACCAAAATTACAGTGATGTCTACCAAGGTAGTCAAAAAGCTATCAGTTTTCAAGATATGCCAATGCTTTGCTATTATAGCTTTAATCTTGAATGTATTACTTCCAAATCTAGTTATAAATATGAGGGTTCCTTGGGATTGTCTAGTATGATGCTCTCTCTCCCCTGCAACAATTGTGTCCTAGGCATCAAGTTAACTGCCCTTAAAGCAGAATTAACCTTATTAGCCCCATAGCCTTTAGTCAAAAATCTCAGCTTTAATTTATCCGCCTGCAGCTCAAAATCCTCTGCTCTGCTACAGATTCATTTTAACCTCTTGAACTGGGCCATTGGGATGCTATTGGCTATATGACCTGGATGTCAACTATTGGCTGGTAGCAAAGAATTTTTGATGAATGGCTTCCAATATAAATCTGTAACCATAGTACCATCTCTGTCTTTCTTGACCATCACATCAAAAAACTCAACACTGTTACTATCTATGGTTCTACTTTATCCTCTCGAAAACTTAAAACCTCGAATACGTAATCCTCAACACATACAAATCAAATGTACAGTAAAGCGAAACATATTTGTGTTGAATCTAAAAAGATTGAAATGCATTACTTGGCTCGACCGTTATGTAAATTAAGGCTTAATGAGGTTAAGAACGTGATGATGCACTACCACGTCATGAAATGAGCACGTACAGCGTACGCTCAAAATGCAATGTGTTACTACATTAACTGCTAAATAAATAAAGTTTAATTGCATTCAAATTACTCCATGTACAGTTGAATTTACTATATATACCTAGTATCTGTGACATATTTCTGTTTGGTGATATTTGTCTGTAACAGTAATAATGGACGGATTATCAATGGCTGGAAAAGCTGTCTCTTGTCCCGGTGTGCTAGGTAATGCATATAAAACAGTTAGATCTCAACAGGAGAAGCAAATGTTAATTGTAGAAGGTTATCTTTACAATTTAGAAAAGGTGATAAAATACAGGAAGTATTGGTGCTGTTGTTTAAAAAGAACACTGAAGTGCAAAGGCAGAGCGATAACTAAATCAGTGAATAACGAAGACGTGTTAGTAAAATCTATAGCTCATGACCATGCTTCAGATGCGACAGATGTTGAAAAATATCAGGCTTGTGAGAAGCTAAGAGACTTAGCTAGTACGTGTAGAAGTACTCCAGCGCTACTTGTAGATGATGTTGTAGCTAGTACTTCACTTGAAAGTACTGTGACACTGCCTACACGTAGATCTATGTGGGAAAAAGGGAATAGAGTGAGGCACTTGCAGTTTGTTAACAACAGTAAATCTAATGTAGCTTTAGATATGGTTTCAGTAGATGATTATGCTTTAAAACAGTCAAAGTTTGTTCAAGAAAGGAAAGTGGATATACATACTAACCTACATGTATTGGTATTTACCACTGAAGAAAATTTTAAAGATCTTTGCAACTCTGAATGGGTTGTTGGATGGTGTTTTCCTAACTAAGGGAAGGTTATTAGACAGTTATACAGTATTCATGCACTTGTATCACAAGCTGGAAATACAAAATGTTTACCACTCATGTACTGTCTTATGAGCAAGAAGACATTTAAAGCATATAAATACATGTGGGATTGTTTATTTACCTTGTTGGATAAACTAAAGCTAGAAGTATCTGTGAAATACATGCTATGTGATTTTGAACAAGTGTCTATAAAGAGTATTACATACAACTTTCCAAATGTCTCTGCAAAAGGTTGCCTTTTTCACTTTTCACAGAACATTTGGTGTAAAGTTCAATCTTTGTGTTTAGCTAAGTTATATGGTACATGTGTTAACTTTCAGCACTTGGTGAAAAAGCTTATAGCTTTATCCTTCATTAAAGAATGTACAGTTGTTTCAGCCTTTCATGACCTTTCCCGAGATTTTCTAGAAGATGGTCGAAAGTTGTTGAGTTATTTTACTGATATGTATGTATTAGGACGAGTATGTAAATAATTTACTAGAAGTATCACACCTAGTAGATTTCCACCTGCGTACCCTATTTCATTTTGGAATATTTCATCCCTTAATGAGAACTGTTTACCATGTACACAAAACTATGTGGAAGGGTGGCACAGACGGATCCAATGTTTGCTAGGGAAATGAATATCTGACATCCCTGCTGTCTTGGAGCAAAATAAAGTAGATGAGTTGTGTCTGCAGCTTATGGCAACTTGCCCACCATCACCTAAAAAGAGAAAACCTATTGATCGGCAGAACCATTTGCAGGTTGTACTTGCTAAAGAAGATGAATATGATGTGCAGGGTTTTTTAAAAACAGTAGGAATGTTGTTAAAAGTTTAACTATATTACAGTAGTATCACAGTTTTGTAAATAAAAAACACTGATTTGTTCATTTTACCTATGAAAGTTTCCTATATTATGTTTACTGATGTGCATTGCACATGACACATTTTGTATTAATGTTTTACATTTTCAATATACTCCTATTTTTATTTTGCTATATGTGCATTAACCCTACAAGACGTAGGTAGAATATATTATGCTGATGGAATAGTGTAAGTTGAGGAGAAGTGCATACATACGGTGAAGTAACAGTGTAATTTACTTTCATTGCAATTTTTTTAAGTTATAAAGGGAAACGTAGGTGCAGATAACACACTAGATGAAAAGCATGATTTATTTGAATAATACGCTAAATAATAAGCATGATTTCTTTTTTGTAATATCTCTTTGCTATGTTCTTACTTTATCAATATGTTTCACTTTAAGTAACGTGTGTATATTGCAGGAACATATGTACATACAAATTTTATATTGCAGGAAATCCATGTTTAGTTTACATTTAAGCACACCAGTGACAGGGAAGTTGGCCAACTAAAAGTTTTCAATCTTTTAAGATTCTGGATATTTACCTGTCAATTTGTATGTGTCGGGTTCTTTGTATTCGAGGTGTTAAATTTTCGACAGGATAAAGTAGACCCACTATCTATTTTGCCACTGAACCTTATGCTGTATTGATTGTTGTTAAGGTACTCCACAAATTGTGCCCATCTGTCCTGTGTACCTTGCCATACTACCCAACAATCATCCAGATATCAACGCCACATCGCTAACTCTGCCTTGAACTCATGTTGTTGGTATATGACCTCAACTTCCAAGTACCCCATAAATAAATCGGCATAAATGGGAGCAAAAGTTGCACCCATCGCTGTACCTTTTATCTGTAGATACCAATTTTTTCCATTCCTGAAGGCATTATGTTCCAAAACCATTCCCAATAATGTCAAGAGAAATTCTTGCTCAGTTGCTCCATAATACTTGGAAACCTCAAACCAGTATTTGACTGCTTTAATCCCTCCCCAATGTGGGATACTTGTATATAATGCTTGGACATCTAATGTGGCAATATAAGCATTAGTAGGGATTACCATATCATTCATTAATAGTAAAAATTGGTTAGTGTCCTTTATTCTAGTGGACACATTTGTCAATAGAGGCTTCAACTTAGCTTCTAAATAAACTGTCAGTGGTTCGATGACTGAACCCCACTCTGCTACTATAGGTCTTTCAGGTGGTACAGCTGCCCCTTTATGTATCTTTGGCACCAAATAGAAGTATTGTGACTGGTGATCTTCTACTGTTAACTGTTGTTCCAAATCAATGGAAATAATACCTGCCTCTCTGGCTTGTTTCAGGAAGGCATCTATCTGTTGTTTAAATACCATGGTAGGGTCCAAGGGGAGTTGGCAATATGATATCACATCCATTAAATGTCTGAAAACTTCATTAAGATATTGTTCCTTGCCCCTAATAATTATGTCCCCCCCTGTCCGCTTTAGTAATTACCAGATCGTCATTCATAGCTAAATTACTCAATGTTTGTTTCTCTGCCTTTGTCAAATTGTGAGACTAACTCCTGAACAACGAATTCTGATTAAGTTGCAAATCTTGCATCACCTGTTGTTCAAAAATCTTAACTGCCCTATAATATGGTGGCTGGAACTCAGATTTCTTAAATTTAAACTTCTCTGATAAATCACTGATCTATGGTCTACGTGCAAAGTAATATTTCAGATTTAATTTATGAGCAAAGTTTTTAAATCATTCACTACATCAAAAAAGACACATATGTAGCTGGAGTGAAACCTAATCCTTTGTTAAGTACATTCAATTCCAGATCTGAAAACTCATAATTGGTCAAATTTACCACCAATTGGTTTTCAGTTAGCTGGGTATGATTGGGAGCATTACCTCTATCTATTGTTGATTCAATATTTTCTGAAACACACCTTCCATTTGTTCTATGACAGTGCTTTCACCCACCTCTCCTAAAGGGCCCCCTAGATCTCTTTGGTATTGGAGAAACCACTATTTGTGGCTCACCTCCTTCAGTTTCTGTATCTGTATTAGAATATCCCAAAGATATGTCTGAAGCACTAAAGTTGTCTGGATTCTTCCTTAAATAGATCTGGGCCTTTTACGCTTGGGTCTATTCAGCCCTTTATTTAACCCATCTGAAAATCTGACTGTACGCTTAAACTTTTTCCAGATGTATGCCACCTCATTTTGATAGTCATTTGAGTCTCTATGGAACTTTTTTTGACTTTCTTTCTTGTAGTTCTTTTTCTATCTTTTGTACTTCCTTAACATACACTGCGTACCTATCACTATAGGCTGTATCCCCATAATGTTTAGCCACTTGTTCATATGTTTCATTCAACTTTTCTGACATCCCTACATATTGTTGCTCATAGTATTCTATCAATAGCCTAATAAATATATTGGATGCCATAAGCTGTACTCGTCGCCATTTTTGAATAAACTGTTCATTCTCCCTCCCAACCCCAGGTTCCACATAAACCCTGAGACCCCTAGGGGCTATATTGGCCGTAAAATACACTTTAAGTAACTTCCTGTGCCAAACATTAGACCGTACTTTCTCGTGATGTCTAAAAGTTATGTGAACTGTGTTTCCAAATTAGTTTTACTGGTGGCCCTTGTTGATGCTTCAGCCTCTCTTTCCATGTTAAATGATGTCAAATCATCATTACCTGTGGCTAGATTATCCAAGAATGTTTTTAAATCATGTATTTCTGTTATATTGTTGTACCTATTGGCCTACTCTCACTGTGTATTGTGGTCCCTTATACAAATACAATACCATTCCCTAAAAAGCCTTAAATGGTGTAGATAAGCAATTCCAAATAAATAGCCTTTCATTGAAATTTCATGGTGTAAACTCATGTACATAGGTCAATAACACACCTAAATACTTGTTCAAAAACAGAGTACCAAGCAGTATCAACATATGTTAAATCATGATAAATTGCCACTATATACTTAAGTGACATCAGTGATAAATGTGAAGGTTTGAACTGTCATTATGCAGCTTAAAGAATACAATACATTAGTCACACAAAGTCCCGTTTAATAAACATGGGCCTCTTCTGGCCTTTTCACCAAACAACTGTCTGGCATACATATACTCATCCGTGATCCTTGGATGTTAATCACACTTGTCCCATATATTATTCTATGAGTCATAAAAGTTTTACACCAAAAAAGTACCTTTTAATCAATATAATTCCAAAACGTTGAAGAATAGTGTTCAAACATGATTTAGGCAACTTGCCTTGATGATACAAAACAATCATCTGGCATGCATATGCTTGTCCACAATCTTTAGATATTAATCAGGCTTGTTCCAAATCCTCTCCTCAATATGACCAAAGTTTAATGTCAAAAAGTACCTTTTCATAAATGTGATGCCAAAACGCAGAAGAATAATATCCAAACACCGTTAGGCCATTCACCTCAATGATGAAAACACGTTGCTTTCTCCTCATACCTCCAAACATCTGATCCAACCACCAATGCTCTTATTCTGCCATCACAAACATTCCATAACTGTTCACCCCACAAAACATTGTACTCTGCCTTTCCCCTTCAGACCAAATAACACCACTGGCTCCATAACCACACCAAATATATACTGTCATCCATTGGTTTCCCTTCATATGGCTTAACTGGCTCTGAAATTGCTTAAATCACCAAATACACCAAACCCCCTTCAAGGGCCTGTGATATACATCAGCACGTTCAAGCACATATACTCAATATGCGCGATGTATTAGGTGCACGGATAGTGAATACAAACTGCCCCAATTTCCAACACCATATCATTAGCCCAAAAATAGGGTAAAATAACTTAAAAATAGAAAACACAACACTCAGGAAAGTGTCATTCCATTATTTAATGGCAGACATGTTCCACCACACTCCACAAACCAAGGTTTCGCCTCATGATGTCTTCAGTGCATACTTCCAGAAAGAGGAAACCCATCCTTTATACACTTGTTCTTAAAGCTGTATTCCAATAAAACAATACACTTGTGCCACCCAGTGTAAATCATACATAACTTTTTGACTACCTTAGTAGGCAATCAGTGTAATTCTGGTTATAGGAGAGGTAAAACCACTGGGGAGAGTGCAGTTAGAAAGACAGAAATAGCACAGCAGACACAGCTATGTGCAAAACTATCCACTGTGGGTCCAAACCGTAATAGAAAATAATTTAAAATAAATTTTTATTTTAATTATCAGGTTATGTTTGTGTGGTGCCCCACAGTGCACAAACATGCTGTTATGAAAAAAAATGTAAAAAATGTAAAAACAAAAATTAATAGTATGTGACAGTAATCCATTATAGGACCCTGCAAGGAGTATGCACAATGGTAGACTGCAGTGGTTGCCAATGAGGCAGGGCCTGGAACCATGTAGTTTCTAGGTTGTGTGCACAGATCTCTGTGCAAATGAGTCAGGGTTACCGAATAGCACAAACTGGTATCCATGCCCACAGATCCCATCCGTGTAGGCAGAGAACCATGTTGTTGTCCACAGAAGAGGTAGCTGATATCCAAAGGGCATATGTCCGCATTCTTTTAAGCTAATTGGAGCTCACCAGCACCTGTTTATGTGGTGCAGCACTCTGCTGAGCAGGGGAGTATATCCAGTGACTTCCAAGCTTTGTTTACCCTCAGGGCACATGTTTCCACACATTTCCATGTGCTTCCATGGCTCGGAGCTGTGCTGAGCATGAACATCCATGGGGGTGTGTTTACTGACTGCTGAGCATTGCTTATCTTTGTGACACATGTTTGTGTGGTGCACTGAGGTTCTCAGTGAGGAAGGCTGTAAAAACAATAAATTGGCTGAAAAAGCCAATGATAAATTAAGTACCGATGACCCCTGTTTCACTTAAACTAGGGCCATTAAAACCTCTTAATGATGTACTTGGCAGGTGGAATGCATCATAGGTAGCCGATCACACAAGCTGCACCTACAGTAGAGCACTATAAAGGTTGCAAACCCCCTGCAATCTGATTTCATCCCCATACTCTGCACCAGTGGAGTACAAACGTGGGATTTTTAACTAAAGGAAATGCTACGGGCTGATTCAGGTCTGCTACATCTGTATGTGCTAGATTCTGAAGTCACTGCTGAAGCTGATGCTGACAATAGGGCTAAACTGAGAATGAGAAGAGTGTTCAGACCCAGGGTAACCTTCCAGGAGGTACATGAGCTAGAGAATGTAGAGCGCTACAGGGTGGACAGAGACATACCACAAGAACTCAAAGAGCTCTGCTGCCCTCAACTTAGACCCAGAGCCAACAGAGGGGTACCCATTCCAGTTGAAACAAAGGTATGTGTAGCCCTTAGGATACTAGCTATAGGCACTTTCCAAAGACAAACTGGGGGCATGATGGGGGCATCACAGGCATCAGGATCCAAGGTATTTCACCAGTTCCTGGATGCCATACTACCACATGCCAGTGAGCACATTTATTTACCCTACACTCCTGAGGAGAGGGACAGCAATATATAACTCTTCTACCATGTGGCACACTATCCTGAGGTACTGGAGGCCATAGATTGCACTGATGTACACATCAAGACACCACCCAATGAGGAGGGTAGAATCTATGCAAACAGAAGGGGTATCACTCCATCAACTGCCATGTTCTGTTCTATCATGAGTGTGTATGCTGGCAGCCCTGGCAGTTATCACGACTCCCATGTCTGGCACACATGACAGCTGTACCAGGTGTATGCTTGGGGGCATCCCATACAACCATTTACTAAGGGGATGCTGCACTAGAACCGTGGATGATGACACCCATCAGAATGCACACACACCTACCAAATAATTCCAAAATGAGGCACGCGCACAAACTAAGAACATCACAGAGTGTGTGTTTGAACTGCTGATGTCATGGTTCCAGTGCCTTAATACATCTGGTGGAGCCCTGTAGTAGTCTCCAGCCACATGTGCATAGATGTTCACAGTATGTGTCATGCTGCACAACATGATCTTGGAGAAACAGCTGCAGCAGAATCAGCAAAGGGAAGGGATACACAGCCCTCCACCAGTGCCTAGGTCCCTACAGCAACACCCACAAGGGGACTTGGAAGAGGAACCCCATGAGGATGTCCCTATAGGCAGATGTAGGTGTGCCCAGTATGCCCTGGCCTTGGCCAAGAGACAACACATATCACATGCACTGACAACCTAGGGCCCTAGGGACTGACAGTTTACTCTGACTCAAATAAATATACTAAAAATTATGCCAGCCAGCCCTCACAAACTGTACCTAACCATGTACAGGCTGTGTACTGCATGCATCAGACAGAATTAGCCCTGAACTACAAGTCTGCCAACTGCTGCATTCACAAGGTAACTCACTCTCCTGTACACCACTTATACTGGGTACTAGACTATGGTAGCATATGTATGGACCTGCCACATGTATGCAAGGGAATATATTGAGTTACTTGGATACTTGCAGAGATCTATTGTGGGCTATTGGGCTACTTGCTGAGATCTAACAGCATCTTGGGACAACAGATACTCTGTCCAATATTATGTGCCCCATAATATTCATTAGACCACATGGCTGGAACCTCCACTGCATTATTTAACGGAAATGCCAAACAGTGGGGTCACAGGACAGTTGCACAACTGTCTATGCCAGCAGAGCATGGGCTGGTCATCCCCCAGCCCAACACATCAGTGTTTCCATACAAGTGCTGTAACAGTAAGTCTGTAATGATATATCAGCAGACCAGACAATTCCAGGGCTGTGACATAGAACCTGGCCACACTTTGTATTTCCCACATAATGCAGAGTTGACAGTGTTTGTCTATATGTTGTTGGTAGTGTGAGGAATGAAACCTCTGTCTGGTGGCTGGTGTGGCTCACTGAGCTAGGTACATTAATATTGCAGCATCTACATCATTTGCATGTGAGGTACTTGTATGGTGGTATTCCCACAGACTGTTATACCACTGAATCTGTTACCGCAAGAAAGCTGGACAAAGCTAGAGTGAATGGGGGAACAAAGGGCCAAACCTTCAGACAGACGTACATGCTCTGAGTAACCTAGAAGGTGGCTAGTATAACAGCAGGTTGTAGCAGTTCAGATTAGCTGCAGGATCTAAAGGCCATCACTTAAATGTGTTAATAGTTACAACAATTACAATTCCATAACTGCAGTTTACAGTATATTACCAAAAAAACCACAAATGTATGAGGAAAAGAGCAGATATATGAGGTGAAATGCTGGACATTCTACAAAAACATGTACAGGGAGAGGTATGAAGGCTATCACCCTGTATGTGGTGTTACATCATGTACTCCCAGTCACATCATACCTCTCAACCTCGTAGACCAAGAAATCTGTCCAAAGCCATGAACAAAAGTGGGAAAAAGGCCCACAGATAGGGACAAGTTTTACATATTGCTCTCACAAACATAGGAAGTTGATAGTATAACAGATCTTGCATTAGCATGAATTTCCTGATGTGAATGAAGTCTGAAACTCAAATGTCTGTCATTATTTCTTAACTTCAGTCTTTAATGATTTGCCACTAATTTGCCAGAAAACCACAATATTATGTAAAACGGACCAAAATATGAGGCAAAAATCTGGACATTCTGTGAAAATCTGTACAGTCGGAGGTATGAGTCACATATTAAGTTCAGCAAACAGCTGGGGAATGCCTTGGACAATATCAGGGAAGTGCTGTACTGTGTAAACAAGTACAGCAGCCAGTGGTCTGTAGCACACAAAATCCCAGACTGGAGTACAGGTAACTCTGGCTTGGAGTCACCTTGTAAGTACTGATAGTCACACTGTGCATGCTCCTACAATTAGCTAACTTGAGCCTAAGTCTGTTGCCTCTTCCACCCAAAGACCTGCTATGTGGAAATATGTCTGTATATAGAGATAGCTATGTATACATATCTTTCTCTCCCTGGCCCCCACACACAATTACTGTATCTATCAGTATGTGGCACTCATCTATACATATATATATATATATATATATATATATATATATATATATATATATATATATATATATATATATATATATATATATATATATATATATATATATATATATATATACATATATATATATATATATATATATATATATATATATATATATATATAGCTATATAAAGTAGAATGACACATAGACTCTCCACATATATCAACATAACACATTTGCATAGCATACACACACAGCAACAGTTAAGGTGACACCCCTGTTATACATATATATATATATATATATATATATATATATATATATATATGTATATATATATATATATGTGTGTGTGTGTGGGGGGGGGGTGCAAGAATGTCCCTACATACCCTCAGAATACTGGGGTTATCTGCACTTACAAATCACAACAGTTGTCCGATGGAACCACACTAAGGGCGCAACAGTACATAATCCACTCACACACAGAACCCTGTGATTGTGAAATGTCCCCCTGTAGACAGACACAGGTGAACAGGTGATGTAATGTACACTGGTTGCAATGCATGCCTTGGACAGGCCATATTATCCCTGGCCACATGTCTGCCTATCAAATTGCAACTAGCCACACATGGCCATACTGGTAGCTGTACAAACATAGCAAGGATATTAACAGGTATCCCACTCCTAGGACACTAGATACAGTAACAGTATCAAGCAGTATCACTCTGCAGGCCACACTTGCTGTCTAACACAAGTCCACTTTGCATACTCTACAAGTACTGTGCCTGCATCTGCATATATAACAGACATAGCCTGTGGCACATTCAATATGTACTGCAAACTGTAGTGTGTAAAAGTAGGTAGGGATTTTAATCTCAGATCAACTAGTTCTGTGTGTGTACATATATACCCATGTAGCACTACAGATAACTCTGTATGTGTGTGTCTGTGTGTGTGTGTGTGTGTGTGTGTGTGTGTGTGTGTGTGTGTGTGTGTGTGTGTGCATGTGTGTGAGCGTGTGTGCGTATGTGCATGCGTGAGTGTGTGTGTGTGTGTGTGTGTGTGTGTGTGTGTGTGTGTGTGTGTGTGTGTCTGTGTGTGTGTGTGTGTGTGTGTGTGTCTGTGTGTGTGTGTATGCATATATGATAAAAGATAATCCACAGACAGGAAGAACCGAACCAAAAAGCACAAAGTGCAGCTTTATTGAACAACAAACAGGTCAATAAATCAAGCACTTTCGCCAGGCAAATACCTGGCTTTCTCAAGATAAAAAGTAGTGTGACTGAAAAGTTTAAATACTTAAGCATCTGATCACATGGTACTTAATTAGTTCAACAAACATCCACTTAAGAAGGCAGTTAATTAGTAACTGAACTCAGTGAGTGAAAAGTATGCACATGAAAATGAAGAATAAAAGTTCAAATAGTGAAAACACTAAAAAATCATTTAAAAATCATTTAAAAATGATGTACAAATGCGTGCATAAAAATCACAAATATGTAAGATAAAAGACATTTACTAATTGTAACAAGAAAATCATAGCCTAGCCCTTCTCAGCTTTAGTACACTGGATATATTAATGGCCTCATTGAGACCAGGGGATTTTGCAGCATTAAGTCTAAGCTGCCATAAAAGTTCTTTATACTCAAGGCGGGCTTCCCAGTCACCTCCTCTGGCATCCTGGGTCACCTGTTCAAGAACCATAAACTTTCTGCAGTTTCTACACAGGGAAGACTGAGAGACCCCTTAGAAAAAGAATTTATGAACATCAATATGACATTACAAAAAAGAAGGACACTAATGCTTTTTTTAAACATCTTGCTTCTTGCCTTAACATGAAACTTAAGTTTATGGTTCTTGAACAGTTGACCCAGGATGCCAGAGGAGGTGACTGGGAAGCCCGCCTTGAATATAAAGAACTTTTATGTCAGCTTAGACTTAATGCTGCAAAATCCCCTGGTCTCAATGAGGCCATTAACATATCCAGTGTACTAAAGCTGAGAAGGGCTAGGCTATGATTTTCTTGTTACAATTAGTAAATCTTATATATTTGTGATTTTTTTATGCACACATTTGTACATCATTTTTAAATGATTTTTAAATGATTTTTTAGTGTTTTCACTATTTGAACTTTTATTCTACATTTTCATATGCATACTTTTCACTCACTGAGTTCAGTTACTAATTAACTGCCTTCTTAAGTGGATGTTTGTTGAACTAATTAAGTACCATGTGATCAGATGCTTAAGTATTTAAACTTTTCAGTCACACTACTTTTTATCTTGAGAAAGCCAGGTATTTGCCTGGCGCTTGATTTATTGACCTGTTTGTTGTTCAATAAAGCTGCACTTTGTGCTTTTTGGTTCGGTTCTTCCTGTCTGTGGATTATCTTTTATCTTATTTGCCTTGGTTTCTTGGAAGTTATTTCTGTGTATGCATATATCCCCATTCAGCACTACAGACATGCCAATCTGACCTATGTCTCTGCAATGGTTATGCATTTTATGACCCTGTGACTAGATGATTGCCTCAACATTGGTCTCCTTCATAAGGCCTGCTGATGTCATCCACCTTAAGAACACTGGCTGACAATCTCATATCAGATAAATTCAGTGGTGCAAGTGATAGGTACTGAAAGCTATAGTGTGTACTAATAGATAGGCAGGGGTTCTAATCTCACATCATCTAACTTGTGTGTGTTTAAAACTCTCCCTCTGCAGCCATGCCCATATGGTCTATCTATGTGCAGTGGTTATGTATTTTACAGTCTTCTGACTAGCTGCTGGCCCTAAATTGCCCTCATCTACATAAGCATAATTGCTGTCCGCCATGATCTAGATTTGTACATTCAGAAAATCCAGGTGACACATATCGAGGGTAGCAGACCTTGTCATAAAGTATGCTGTGGCACCCACCTCCAGGATGTATTGCATGATGGATGGCTGGGAGCTGTTGGCTGATCCAAGGTTCATCAGGAATTCCTCTGTGGCCAAGAGTGGTTGTTCCATCACAAGCCCTCCACCGGTGGCAGCACAATCCCTGCCAACAGTAGCTGCCCTTTGCCATGCAGCATTCACCTTTTTTGTGGCCTGGTGTTGGACCTGCTCATAGGTTTTGTCTTGTTGGCCAATCTAATTAACAGCCCGCACAAAGTCTGCCCACAATGCTGCCCGCTGTTCACGAGTGTGTCGACCCCTGGAAACCAAGATGTGATAGTGGTGTCTGAGGCCATCCATTATGATGCAATTCTCCACAGTAGAGAATGGTGGATGTCAACAGCAGTACATGGTTCCTGAAAGACAACATGAGGGGAACACTTTACAGGACTAGATACTTGGAAGTCCACTATGTACAGATCCTGCACTCTCATAATGGCCTGCACTATCCACTGCTCCCTCACACATCATAACACACTACTTGTGTGAATATCACCAAGATAATAGCAATGCTGGGTTATGTCCCTGTGTGCCATGACAGATTCTGCTGTATTTCCCTATACCTATCACTGCAGTCTACTGTGGTGTGTCCCCTATGGGCAAATTCCCACTAATATGTCATATGGTCACTGTCAGACAAATAGCAGTCTGCTATTACAACAACTATATGGGGCCAGTCCAGCAACACCAGTGTGCCACAATGACAGAAAACAATGCACACCTGCTGTAGTATATGCTCCCTGTAGACATCACACCTCTCAACTATACAGATGTTTGCAGTATGTCAGGATGTTTGCCTCATTGATGTCTTCCTTTTCTCACAAACTTGTGGATGTCTGACAAATGGTTGGCCAATCATAGATGGTTGACGTCAGAAAATAAAGACAGAATCTGACTTTCAAATGTCATACCCCTCAGACAACAGTTATGCTAGAGTAATATCTGTTAGTCTATTCATATTCGTACTTTGTATGGGCAATATTTATACTTTGTCACTGAGTTTGGGCCTTTGGCCTCACATTAATTATGGTTTTGTTCTGATTTCTTGCTGTAGGATGTTGACAGGTATGTTAGGCATAGCTCTCAACCAAACAGGGACAAATTTCAATGAAACAGGGACTTATCCAGAGTACAACATTCAAGGACACTTTTACAATGTAAGAACTATTTATGTGACACATTCACAGAATGAGAGGAGGTGAATTACAGTGCATTGCTTGATGTTACAGGAGTGTACACCATTAGTTATTGTCACTATGTATTACTTGTGATCCACTAGCTTTCCTACAACAGCCGACCCTTGTAGGAGGGATTGACAGGGACAGAGCTGAGATATGATTGAAAGCAGGGCAGTTGATTGGCATGCTCGTAGGTGTAGGACAGCAGAGTAACAATGACATATCAATCCCATAGATCTAAGACAAGCCTAGTACTGTAATCCATATTCCCCATATCTCCATCCTGCCATCTGCATTTCATTATATGGAGAAATCTATTACATATATGGTGGAGTGCATTATTCCTTTTTTGAATCTCTCCTCTAGAACTGCTATGGACATACATTGTGTGACTGAAATCTCATACAGACCATTCCCCATAACCCATTGCTTGCCTTTTGAATGTAATGCTCATTAACAGGTAATTGCTTCTGCACCAATATGTGGCTCAGAATAGCTGATTGCAGCCAAAACAGCTGAATTTCACTATCATTAGCCAATGACATGCCACCACAGTGCAATTTACAAGGCCTTCATTTAGGCCTTGCCCCCTTTCTTAGTTTTTAGATGAACATTACTGAGGTGTAGAGACAACAGCATCACAGAGGGTAACTACAAATAATATCCACTATAGAGAATCATGAAGTATGTCCACAGTTTGACCTCATATGTTTGGTCAGTGTCCCATGACATTGTGGTCATCTGACAGTTATGGGTCGAGGTTAGTAAGAGAAGAGAGACATGTAAGTGTCACACTTCATACCAATCATAATATGCATACTAGTGCAGTAGCTGCTAGTCTGGCAACTTACTATCTTTGTAGAAGCAAAGTGTTAAACATGTCCCTATCTCTGGGACTTTGTCCCCCCTTTTATGCATGGTTGTGTTCTTATGCCTTGTTCTACGGGGTTGGGATATATGGTAGTTCTGTAGCAGCTACCTTAACATACAGCTGTGTATGTATGCTACAGACTGCAGCTTAGAACACATAGGGAGAGTGTGAACACTTTGGACAGCAAGCTGTATGTGTAACTGTAGCAGCTGTGTCAGCCCTGTCATTACAGCAGAGCCAGGGTAAGGGCACCCTTTACAGTCCAATCAAGGCATGTGCTTACAATATATCTGTTATGCAAGAGTGCCAATAACAGAATAGGTCCATAGATTAGTACTAGGCTAATTGTCCTTGCGAGCCATTTTAAGCCTAGCCAATTATCCCCTGTGAGATTCAAACCCTGTACCTTGTGTTTGTAAGGCAAACACCTTAACCATTAGGCCACATAGTTAGGCTATACAGATATGTGCAATGTGTCCCTACCTGCAGGCCTCTGACTTACAAAAATGGGTAGCAGTAACGTGCAGATTAAAATTGCATGACTCAGTCATTTCTTGCTGTCTTCACAGCAATGTAATTGAAGGGCAACACAACATTGGATTTGAACCCAGGACTGTGTGTGGCAAAATGTATTGCACGCAAAGCATTTAACAGCCTGAGTTACTGAGACGCTGCAAAAGCATATGTATTTGCAGGATATATGTGCACATATACAGGCTGTGAGAAACAGTTCTACATCTGTGAGTATGTGTGTGGCTTTATATGGTTTTATTTCTGCAGCAGGGTCCCAGCTGTACATGTACTTTGTCATTGCTGCCTTAGCAGGTGCTTTTCCACAAGTTGCTGATATAAGGGCACATACACCTGCTATCACAGGACTCACTTACATCCATTAGTATATGTCTTTCTTATTATTTAGTATTGCACTAGAGTCCAGGGTACACTCCCAGTTTTCACATAAGTGTTTTATTTCAGTTACATACATAATGACTGTAATTAACAATCAGTATTTTATGCTGGAAACACCTATGTACATGGATGGTTTATGCAGTGTGCTTTAGTTAAGAGGGGCCCGTGTTTGATACTTGGCAGAGGTGTTTATTTACAATGTAATAGACCCACAGTCATTAAAGCTCTTTAAAGCTCATTTAAGCTGAGCTCCATGTCACTCTGCTCAAACCCATGCTAAAAATATAAACAAAAGAAAAAGGGGGTAATATGATAGTGGAGAAATGGGAGCAAGCAGAGGAAAAACAATGTGCAAAGCCAGGTATGGATGTGCAGGACAGGTGTAGGAAAGAACCATAGATATCCATTTCTTGTACAGCAACAGCTGTGCATTTTGACAAGTTTTGTAAATGGTTTTGGATTCTCAAACCCTAGAGAGAGGGGTGAGGACTACAT
Source organism: Protopterus annectens (assembly GCF_019279795.1). Taxonomy (NCBI): domain Eukaryota; kingdom Metazoa; phylum Chordata; order Ceratodontiformes; family Protopteridae; genus Protopterus; species Protopterus annectens. The sequence goes on from NC_056731.1 coordinate 750,502,233, forward strand.
AAATGTGTTGTCAAGCCAACTGGACCAAATAAGTTGTGTTCAGTGGACACATGTGCGAAATAGAGAGCTATATATTGGGGGATATTTTGTTTATGGGACAGGTGCCTTTTTTTAAAGGATAGAGTGGCATGTTGGGGAAGGGACATAGGTACATGTAGGGAGGTAGGTTGGGTAGGAGAGGATATGATACCAGACAGACAAGACAGCAGACAGGAGAGGTCGGTGACAGATGAGGGACATAAACACCTTGGATGGGGAGGGTGTTGTGGAATTACAGTTGCAGCGTGACTGCCATCCCCACCCATGGGCAGTTGACACTGCTCCTTTACTGCCTTGAAGATGGCTGTGCTAAAGGCTAGGTGCCAGGGCCAGCCTGCCTCAACAGGTTGGCCAGTGTGCCCTCAATTTGGTGCAGGCAATGCTCATTTGTCCTGATGAATGATCCAGCATACCATGACTGGCAGTTGCTCTTGGGTGACTGCAGTCCCTCTGCCACCATTCCCAGGGGAGGCTGGGCCCCATTCCCTGAGGCAGTTCCACCTGACACTGCAGGTGGTTCATGGGCAGGTGAGAGGCACCACCAGTCTGGGTCCTAGAAGTGCCATGACCCAGTGTCATGGCCAGTTGAGGAAAAGTAGGTAGATCACCAGGAACTAGCCTACCCTGATGTGCTGTGGGATGGAGGTGTAGCAATAAGTATTGGTTAGTTATGAACAAAACATTGTTAGTAATAACAGCATGCCAGAACAGTGGAAATAACCCAGTTACATATCAATGCAAATTGTGTGAAATACAACATTAAATAACAAAACAGTCAGCATGTTAACAGTATGCCAGTAACAGTTGCAGCATAAGGCCTACAAAATAGGTAATAAAACAAGATATGTTACTATGCAACCATTATAATACATAACAATAATGAAGCACATGCCCAAAATACAGTTAATATAACAACATATGTTAATAGTAAACCATACTCAATGAATAGCAATAATAAATAAATGAAGATAATGGGTGGGGAGTGAGAGAAAAACAGTCCATTAGTACCATTACAGGCTATTTACTTGACAATTGTGCTACTGTCTACTCTACAGGTCTGTCCTTTCTTTATGTGTACTTTATGTGTACAAATCCCCTATAGCTGATGTAGCACGTACATACCTCTCAAGCTATTCACATGGGACAGTATAGGACAAGCAATAACAATTGCGGGTACACAACTATACAGAACACTTGCACATAAGGTGGACTTATATAACTACCAAGGTGTACTGTAGGCTGTTGTAGTGATACTATGCAATTTAGGTAATCATTTTGATGTTAATCCTGTGACAGATGGATTACACATTACTAATTACATTAAGTGACAGTGTGACACTTGAGATAAATGTATGTGTACAGTACAGAAAATAAACAACTATCATGCCTTGCTTGGCAGGCATGAGATAGAACCCAATAGCAGTGACTGCAGATGACATCCGCATTGAATGTATTAATTGACTGTAGCAACTCTTAACAGACACTCCAGGTAGGCAGCCATACCAAAATTACACATTTTATTTCTTTATATATATATATATATATATATATATATATATATATATATATATATATATATATTTTTATATATATATATATATATATATATATATATATATATATGTGTGTGTGTGTGTGTGTGTGTGTGTGTGTTTATTTACTCATAATATGGGTTACTTCAACCATTTACCTGTAGTTCCTGTGGAGAGAGAGAATCTGTAAACATTATGTGACTGATACTGTAATATTTAGTGCTACATAGCATTGGATTCAAACCCTGGTCTGTGTGTGGAAAAATGTACTATGTACAGAGCATTTAATAAACTGTGCTACTGAGTCACTGCTAACTACTGATTGACTGATATTTGTCTAGAGCTCACCTGGAACCAAAATATGACCTGGTAGTAGTACTACAGTTGTATACTAGAATGCAGTTACAGTAGAACACACATGCAAGAAATACCAGCATGACAGAGATAGTAAGTAATCTATACATTACTATATAGAATGCAGGTGTACACGATATATTGTTAGTGGGTTTAAATATCTGTGAAGTCAACAAACAATATCAGACCATGGGTTGGCTACCTCACCCATATACCCTGCTTACCTGCTGTTTGTGGAGCATTATGTCAACAATACTGACCTAGAAACAGCCTTGAATGGTACTATATGTGTTAATTCATTTGCCAGCCATTATAATTGCATTCTACAGCTATTACAGTGTTATACTTGACTGCAGCACCTTACCTTTCAGCCTGAATGCATACACATCTACTGCAATGGTTAAAACAAGACAATCCTGATGTACACAATTTACCTTGGTGTTATTGGTATTGGTTCATGTGTTATTGGAGAACAGTTGGCAGTATTCATTTCTTGCAAAACAGCGCTAATTCCACACTTACTGCACTACAGATGTTATTGTAAATCCATCAGTGCAGTTACTGGTATTGTTTCAAGTATTTTATTGTACATTTTTTATTATTCAGGTCTTGCAATACAGCTCTAATTCCACATTTATTGCACTACTGACTTTATTGTATATACTTTAATGCAGATAATGGTATTGTTTTCATGGTTTTATTGCACTACAGTTGACATTATTCATTTATTGCACAACAGCTCTAAGTCCACATTTATTGCAATATAAATGTTATTGTATATACTTTATTGATTTAATGCTTTACTGTTTCTTGCTTATTTCAGTACAGTTACCATAATATATCCATACTCACCACACTTACGGTGCAGCCTGGTCAAGTGCCAGCATGCACCTTGATGTTGCAAGCCCTGTCCTCTGCAGCGGTTGGGAGAGAAGCACACCATTATGTATACCAGTTTAGCACACATTCAGATTAGATACTGGTGCAACAGAGGCAAATTACTTACAGATTTGTGGGGCATTCCCTGCCCTAGCTTCCTGGACTCATGTGTCCAGAAGATCCACTTTCTTTGCTTCAGGTCATCATGGTGGTGATGACACTGCTCACCTGTTTGGAGGATACTACTAACAGTGGTGAGATCCCTTGCCAGCTGGTCCAAGGCATCCAACTTACATGCTGAGCCCTGGTAACCTCCCTGCAGCAGCCGGTCATCACGTTCTTCTACTAAGAATCCAACCATGACCCAGGATTCCAGAATGCCCCAACTCTGCACCTGGAAGCATAAACCCTCACCAATGCCTGCCATAGTAACCTTCAGAGACAGACCTCCAACAGATTCTACTGTATTCCCACCTATTGGGCTTAATATAGCCTGTTTTCCCACCTTTACATGCCATTGGGCAACATTTAAAAATGTGTTTGGTCACTTAGTAGCATACAAACCAGCAGAGCTGAGCTAAGCAGTGCAAAAACTCAAACACCCATATGCTTAGCTGTACTTAGCAGTGTGCAAACCATCCAAACAGAGCTGAGCAGTGCATACACATTTTCAGCCATTATTGTGTTTATGCAGTGCTTAGCAGGTTTTAGCAAGTCTTAGCAGAGCTTAGCAGAGTGCAGCAGACCAGAATTTAAAAATAATTGGCATAATTTGTATTTCAAAAATAAAAGCTTATTTTCCCTTCCATGTACTCAAACCCTGCACCTACTGCTCATGAGTCTGTAACTCTACCCATTTAACTATAAGGACATGTGGATTTTTGCTATCCCTTTGCATACACTTCTGAGCTACCTATAAGCACTGCTGAGCACTATACCACACCGTGCAAACCGCTCAGCTACACTTAAACATGACATTAAAATAAATAATGAAATGCATCTGGTTTCTGTTTTTAGATGTCTGTCAGGTGTCTTGGCTCCACTTAGCATTGCTGCAGTCCATGTTGTATCACACAAACATGCTTTTTAAAAAAAATATATTTAAAACAATAAAATAACATTGACTTATTACAATTGGACAGTGCAGGGTGTGTCTTACTCATCTGTGAACACAGTTGGCACTACACTCCCTATACTGATTCAATAACAGTGTTCCATGTCTCTCTCTCAGCAACATGTCATGATTAATATGCATGGCATGCTGCCACGGGGCAACCATGTACATGGAAACATTCCATGTATGCTCTAGACTGTGCCTACATGGATTTTATTAAATCCTGGGGGTTAGCTAATTTCATTCACTAATAGTCAGGGAGAAAACATTTATAGCTTCATGTTCTTCAAAAGCTGTAATTTTTCTGTCAGAATTTCAGTGGATTGGTTGAGAGAGAAGAGGCTTCAATGTAAGTCACTCAAGAAATGGCACTCTGGATTATTGTGTTAAAAAAGACACCCAGTGATTAATATCTACTATGCAGGATGTATTACTTAGACAAACTGGATACCAAAATAGAAAGTTTCAAAGAAGAGTCCAGAAAAAAAACATGGAACATTTAGAAATTCTCATGACATAACTAAGTGCACAAATCAGCAGCATGGAAGAAGCTTTAAATGGTCACGAAGGAAGAATAACTGAAGGTGAATCACAGATTGAATTTGTTTTAAAGCAAAATAACTGGCTCATAGACATAGTTGAAGATTTAGAAAATATACTGAGATAAAATAATATTAGAATTGATGGTATACCTGAAAAGTATGAGGGAGACTATACAATAAACTTCTTAACACCTTGGCTATATAAAACATTAAATATACCTGAAACTTTAACTTTTGGAATTGAAAGAACACAAAGATCCCTGAGAGCACCTTCTAAGAAGGAAAACTCACCACCATGTTCATTTATAGTTAAATTAATGTCTAGCTTAGAAAAAAATCAAATATTAAAAGCAGCATGGTCCAGTCCACCAATTAAAATAGGTGAACATGCAGTCAGATTTGACAATGATTATTCCAATAAAGTAACATGTAAAAGAAAAGCCTGCTTACAGCTGATTAAATAACTTAAAAAGAACAATATTGAAACCACTTTGGTGCTTCCTGCAAAGATCAAATTATTTATTTCTGAAGGAACTAAAATATTTGACACACTGGAGGAGGCATCGAGTTTTTTTAGCAAACATAAAATCCTTAATAGCATTGAAGGTACTGATTGGAACAGTGTATCTGTAAAGATATAGAATGAGCTGACTTCCTGAAAAACTGTTTCTAAAATTAAAACTCTTAAAACAAGTGGCTTTTATTTTGAGATTGCAGGACTTTTATTTTTCTGAAACAATAGATTTGACCTTTAAGTAAAAGGTTTGCATTGGGCTTTAAGCTTCAAAACATATGTAAGAATGTATTTATATTTAAGCTAAAATAGTTTTTTTATGATAAGAAATATAAATGGTTAGTTTTACTGTTTACTTTATTTACAGTGAAAGACTTATTATATTTCATTTAACTAAAGTTATACATGCATTTCTAAATGATAAACATTTTTACTTGTAAGAGAATGTCATTAAATTATAAGCAATAGAATTGATAACTTTAAGATTTTAAAAGTTCAGAATGTTGCTTTATTGGTCAGTGTGCATTGCAGGATTAACTGAATGTCAGATCTAAGTAATTTGCTAATTAGAGGTGTTAAAGTGCTAGCAATTTTGTTTTCTATGTTCCCGTGTTACACAGTCCTTTTACATGTAATTTATGAAGCAGTTAACTCTTAAAAAGGTTGAGAACAAAAAAAAAATGTCCCAGTTTTGTAAAACTGCTTGATGCTTGCTTGCCTTACTTCCCACCTGTTCCATGAGCTGTTTTGAAGAAAATCTAGGTCAAAGTTCATCACTGATGTCTGTGCAAACAATAACAAACTCTTTTTCAAGTAAGTATGAGGGAAAGCTATTCAAAATAATGTCTTTAAAAATATATATTTAGAAGTGAAAAATTGGTAAAACAAAATCTATAGTAATGTTTTATATTGAGCTCTTGTTGACATATAATTTGCTCACATTTATGCTGCACTGTTAACTCTAACTATATATATTAGTGGAAATAAATATAGTTAGATGTCTGTTACTGATTAGAACAGTTTAAAAAAATAAAAAATATATTAGAAACTAACAGAGGAAATTAGTAGATACTATGCGCTTTGAGTTGTCATTTTCACATATTAAATGACATTCTAATATCAGAATGTGAAGCTTAGATCAGAACTACAGTTCACAATGGCTAAAAAACACACATTCAAATTAAACAAAAATTACTTGCAATGCTAGAATTAATTAGAAGAGTAAACATCTGATGAATAGCATGCAAATGCACAAGGAATTAAATATCTATTATGTAGGATTAATAAAAGGGCAATATCAGTAAGTTAAGAAATATATGCACATACCATAATCTCTAATAGAGAGCTGGTGATTGAATAGCTCTTTGATGGGAGATTTTCGAAATACAGTAAAATATTAGTGGGCAAATAAGACAGAAAAATATATTTAAATAAACTGCAGTACCTCTCAACTGTACAGATTCGTGCCTCATAATTTTGGTATATATTCCATAAAAGTGTGGTTTTCTGGCAAATCACTGTGACAAGTTATTAAAGACTGAAGTCAGAAAATAATGATATACATTTGAATTTCAGACTTTATACCCTTCAGAAAACTCATGCTAACACAAAATCTCTCATTCTATTAACTTACTAAGTTTGTAAGAGCAATATTTAAACATTGGCCATATTTTGGGGTCTTTGTCTCCCATTATTTATGGCTTTGTCCAGATGTCTTGTTCCAAGAGGCTGAGAGATATGCAAACTGCTTATAAGAAAGATATATATTACCTGCATGTGGCAGAAATGTGTATGTACAAGATATATAATTTGCATAGAAAACTATATAAAAATATTTGAAAATATCCTAAAAGATAAAATTTGAAGCTTGGTCAAGTGAACTTTGAGGCTTTTTGCATACTGTATTTTTCCAGATTCACGAAGACTACCTGAAATAATTAATTTCATAAGTCATAGCTGAAATTTGAGTACACCAGTACATAATTTAAGATATAGGCACTTATGCATTTAAAATTAGTTCAGAACTTTTGTTAGATCTATAAAATATGTGTATATCTTTTAGCATGATAGATATATTTGTGCATTGATTTTCTTTTTGCATTATAGTTTTGTATGATAAGATTACCTATCACCTGTAAGTTTACAGATATCTTTATATCTTCAGGTCCCATTCTGTTCTACTTATTTATTTAGAGATTTAGATATAATAATGTTGAATGAGTGAATAATTTAGGAATATTTAAAGACTAATTTATACTACTATTACATAAATAGATATACCCCAGGATTCAGTAAGGTTCTGTGCAGGAATAGCTTATTCCTGCACAGAAACGACCGATTAGGAGCAGTACGGCAGCATGCCATGCATAGTAATGAAAGCGCGCTGTCTCTGCTCGTAAATGAACACGGAGCATGGACTAGTACAGGGGGTGTGTCTGAGAGCAGAGCTCTCATAATTCACATGCCACTGCACTCATGAAGTGACGCTTGGCAATGACAATGAGCAAGAATGCTCATAGGGGGCTGCATACCTCCCAACTGTATAAATCATCACAGAATGTCCAGATATGTCGCCCATACAGCACCCCATTTGTCCTGGCAAATCACTGGGATGATCTCAGGATTGAAGTTGGAAAATAATGGCATACATTTTAGTGTCAGACTTCAAATCCATCATAAAACATATATTAAAAAAAATCCTGTTACTCTAGCCACTGTCCCAAGTTTATAAGAGCAATAATTAAAATATGTCCATAGTTGGATCTCATGTTGTCAAGCTTTGTCCAGATAATATGCATGAAGAGGTTGAGAAGAATGAAGGGTTGCTAGGATGTCTGCCAAATGTGCAGATGCATGCTGGAATCCACAGCAATAAGTGAAAACTGCCCCTTCCTAGAGAAAATAGCAGCAGAGAATGTTTTTATCAGACAGATTAAATTTAACAGTAGGTGCACGGGATTGCCCATTGCTTAGCTCTGCATACTGTAGCTTAAATAGCACAAGAAGATAAATAGCAAGATACATGCAATTGAAGCAGTACTGCGATAGTGTAGTGGTCAGAGCATTCGCTTTGTGAACAGTCATTCCAGTTTGATTCTCACTGTAGTAAATTCCATTTTCCATGTGAAATCATTTTATGAACATTTTTTTTTGTTGCTGTATAACCTACTAAATAACATATATTTGTGAACTGGAGTGCTGCATTAAGTGCAGATGTGAGGTGTCATTGTAATAATGTGGTAAAATCCACAGATAAACGCAAGTGCCCTATACAGTATACGTACACATAATTCAGGGATACTAAATGAAGGTATAATGTGTACTGAATGATAAATCCATAGAGTGTTCAAATCTACCACTTTCCCAAGACCCATGCTTCATTTTTGTCTAAATTAGTGGGCGGTAAGCAGGAGTAAGCAGTTTTAAGTAGTAGTAAGCTGGTTTAAGCCCATTTGCATGGGGTTAAGCAATATGTAGACAGGTTAAGCAATTTTGAAGCTATCTGTAAGCATATTTAACCGGAAGTTAACATTGCTTACCATCGCACAAACCCACGCAAACCCAATTACAACTGCTTAAAAGTGCCTTAATCACTCTGCATCCAACAGACGCTGTTCTGCCCAGCAATAAAATCAACAGCTCTTGAACACAGGACACTGTACACTATAGTCAAAGCAGTAACCAGTAAGCCATCACAGCAGTACATAAAATTCAGGTATCCCCAGCAGATCCTCACTATAGCAAAATCACAATTTACATGTGAAAGGAATCTATATACAGTTTTATGTTGTATAACCTACTATATAACATAAATATATGAACTAGAGTACTGCATTAAGTCCAGATCTGAGGTATCATTGTAATAAAGTGGTGAAATCCCCCAATGAACACAAGCACCCCATGCAGTGTACGTACACATGAATCACGGATACTAAACAAATATATAACATGTAATGAATGGTAAATCAATGCCAAACAGCAAATATTGTGCAGATTTAAAAATAAGCAATGATAAGTATTTCACACCCCTGCTTACTAGGTGTAAGCAATGTGTAGGCCAGCTAAATCAGTCTTCCCATTGGTATACCTCTTTAAGCAATGCCAACCTTAGGTAAGCAGGTTAGCCCATAGCTTAGCATTTTCAAAACCATCCAATCATGGCAAGTGGGGGGAATTGGCCCTATTTTAACCCCACAGGCAGGAATACATCTCATTACTGGTTGCAGCTTCCACCTGTAGGCACTATGGCCGGTGTGGGAGAAGGATCGCATTTCCGGACGCAGCACTGGGACATCCAGGAATCCAAAGTCATGGCAGGACTCTTTATTAAAGACCATGAACAGAGACTGCAGCAGGGCCTGTACCAGAGTTCCCAATATAAAGCAGAAGCCTGGGACCATCTCGCCCATGCCCTCACCAGTGTCACTAGCATCCCTTGAACTGGTGAGCAGGTCAGGCATCACTATGACGACCTGAAACGGAGGATGAGGGAGCTCTTGGATCAGTGGATCCAAGATGCTAGGCAGTTGGGTGATGTCCCAGCTGTGTGTAAGTACTCATCATACTACCTGTTTAATAATTGCCAGCTCAAGCTATGGCTAAATATTCCTCTTATGTCTTTGACAGTGGCAGCAGAGTGGGCTGTGAATCAGGAAGCCCATGCCTGTAGGCTGCAGAGGCTGTGTTCCAAGGCAGGTTAGTAATAATCTTGCATGTACTGTCATAAGAAATAAATCTAACAGTAGTAGAAAGTTAATTGCCAGTATAAAACCTCTATTGTGTATGGCATGTACTGAATAAACCAGACAATATGGCAGGAAGAATCTCATATAGGTTGTATGTAAATAAAAGGGTAACAGCCTGGCAATAAAGGTCTAACTCCTGGACTGCTTGTGTTTACTCTGGTATTATATGGTAATGTAGTGTTGCAATCTCTTAATAGTACTGTTGTATTAAGCACTGTTACCCACACTGTGCTACATAAATAAAATGTGTAGGAATGTCTGTATACGACTGTTGTATTCACAAGGTCATATTGTACAACTAAGAGAGACTTAGAGAGAAAACAGTGGAAAGATAAATAACATACTCAAAATAAGCGAGATGTGAAGTGTTGTATTTTTAGCACACACAGCCATGGTTCAAATCCTGGAAGTGGTAGTAAGCTGTATGAAAATCATACCCCACAACTGTACAGATATTGTCAGAAAGCCCAGATAATTGGCGTAATTCCCCTGCCTGTCACCCTTTCCCCCTGGCAAATCAGTGGGATGATCCCAGACATTTAGGCAGCAGATAATGACATACAACTGATTGTCAGACATCATAACTGTCAGAAATATATTTATAAGAACAAACCTGTCACTCTAGCATCTCACCAAATTGTTATGAGAGTAATAAGCAAAGTATGCCCCATCCCCACCCCCATGTTGTGAAGCTATGACCAGAATGTGTGCAGTAACAAAGTGAGACAAACTCTACAACAAAAGGAGGAAGCTACTACAAGATAGAGCAAAATCCTTAAAAGGTAAGACACCCTTGATCACTATAAGTAAAAAACTAAGAGCTCTCATTAAATCATCCAAAGCAAATTTCGAGAGAAAAATAGCTAAAGACTCAAAAGACAATCATAAGGCCTTCTTTAGCTATGTTAGAAACCTAGGAGGAAACTCCCAGATATGCTCAGAACTAGTTCAAAATGATGTGAAGATTACTGATCCTACAGACATTGCCAACATACTGGCTGACAGGTTCAGTGCAAACTTCTCCCCCCCCTCCCCCCCAAAAGGAGAGATATCTATACCAAACCACAAACGAAAAAACTGTTGAACCAAAAGAGCGTAACAAGAACACTATGAGACTACTTGTAAAATAAACAGACGTTTAATGACTCCAAATTAATGTTAGCGCTTTCGGCTAAATCAAATATTTAGCCTTCCTCAGACAAACAGCAGAACCAGGTTCTGCTGTTTGTCTGAGGAAGGCTAAATATTTGATTTAGCCGAAAGCGCTAACATTAATTTGGAGTCATTAAACGTCTGTTTATTTTACGAAGTAGTCTCTCATAGTGTTCTTGTTAGATATCTATACCAAATGAGTGCAGCCCCCCAAACATCTCCAGCGCCCAAGTGAGAACTGCTCTCTCCAAAGCAAAAAACACAGCATCCATGGGACCCGATGGTGTCCCCGGCTGTGTGCTCCACGAACTCAATGAGGAATTAAACCCACAGCTAGGACAGCTGTTTAATCAAAGTCTTACCTCTGGATACGCACCAGGAGTGGCACTGCAACTGTGGTCCCACTTCACAAAGGCGGTGCCTCCACAGACCCTGGAAATTACCGGCCCATTAGCTTGACAAGCCTTATCTGCAAAGCCATGGAGAGGATCATAATGGACCTCATAAATAAAGACATAGGGAATTTGCAGACTTTGGATCCAACCCAGTTTGGCTTTGTCAAAGGCAGATCATGCCTTTTAAACTTGGTTGACTTTTTCGAAACAGTCACCAAAGCCATTGATGAGGGAAAGGCAGTCCATACAGCCTACCTCGATCTGGCTAAGGCCTTGATACAATACCCACTCAGGTATCATTGAAAACTCATCAGCTTAAATGTTAACCCATACATCACAAGATGGGTTGCAAACTGGCTGAGTGACAGAACCCACAGGGTCAGAGTTGCTGGCCATGTCAGACTCAAAGCCTGTCACAAGTGGTGTCCCACAGGGCTCAGTCCTGGGCCCACTCTTGTTTGGCATCTACTTTTCCAAGTACAAGCAAACACAGGAGGGTTATGGCTGACAAAGTTTGCAGATGACTGCAAACTGGGCCATAGTAGAAAACACATCTGACACAGATATCCTTCAGAAGGGTCTCACAGAAACGGATAACTGGTGCCAGAGCCATGGCCTAAAGTTAAATGCCAAAAATGCATAGTCATACCCTTGAAAAACAAGGTTACCCCTAGCTACCAAATAGGTGGCAATCCACTGAGCACAGAAGAAGTTATCAGGGACCTGGGGACCCAGGTTGATAGTAGTCTGTCATTCGACACCCATGTAGCTAAAGTAGTTAGGAAGTCCTTCTACATTGCCCACCTTATCATGAAGGGATTCTCATCTAGATCAAGGGAGGTCATAGTCTCCCTTTACTCATCACTCATCAGACCAATGATTGAGTACAATGCCCCATTCGAATGTATCTGACCCGACACTTGCGGCAGCTGGAGAGCCCACAACAGTTCCTCACCAAAAGGATAAAGGGTCTCAAAAATCTGTCCCATCCTGCCCGACTGAAAGAACTCCAGCTCTATTCAGTCGCCACCGCTGCTCAGAGGTGACCTTTGCCTAACATACAAGGCCATGTCAAACCCAGATTTGATGAATATGCTTCACCTCAAAAATCTAGATCCATCAGAGCCACAAGGGCGGGAGACTTAAACCTCGACACGGCTATTAATAGGACGTGCTGGAGGGATAGATTCATCACCCAAAGACTCCCTATGCTGTGGAACAAAATCCCGGTACATGTGAGGCAGAGCACCTCGCTGGCCTTGTTCAAGAGAAATCTTGACCAATGGATGGGAGATCGCAGATATACCCCAGGAATTACCTCAGTGTCACTGCTCGACAGAGGCACAGCAAAATAATGGGTATAGTTCCCCATACTAAAGGGGTGGCGTAAGCCACAAAACAATGGGCTAGGCTTATAAATGCCCTCGGGCAGATAGCCTAGTATGAACCTATGAACCTATGAACCTATGAGACGTATGTGCATAATAATAATGTGGAATATGGTAATATGTGTGACAACATTTAGTAGTGTTAACAAACATTCCCCCCACAGGTCTGTCAGATACAAAAACTGTGCCTAGAAATAAAAGATTGAAATCCTGGACTGGTACTGTTTAGTCTGGTATTGTATGGCAGTGTTAGTGCTGCAGTTGCTCTGAATAATAAGGTATTACTCATCACTGTCATCCACACAGTGCTACATAATAAGGCTGTCTAGGAAACACTGTATAAGAGTGTTGCAATTACAAGGTCAGATAGTAAAACCATGGGAGACTTCTAGACAGAAATTAGAGAAGAGATACACAGCAATAGCTATATAGCACACTGAACTGTGATATACACTGTTTTATTTTTAGCAGACACAGCCAAGGTTTGAATCCTGGAAGTGGTAGTAAGCTGTATGCAGAATCATATCCCTCAACTGTACAGATTTGTCCAAAATTCCAGATAATTGTCCCATATCTGCTGCCCATTACCCTCTCCTCCTGGCATATCACTGTGATGATCTCTGACATTTAGGCACCATTTAATGTCATATAACTGACTGTCAGAACTGTAAATATTTGGAAAATGTATATGAAAATAAAACTGTCATTGTAGCAACTCACCAATGGTTTATGAGGCAATAGTCAAAATATGTCCCAGTTTCACCTGCATGTTGTCAAGACTTGGCCAGAGTGTGTGCAATAAGAGATGGAGAGGTATGTGCATAACATCAACCTGGAATCTGGGAATATGCGTAGAAACAGTCAGGTAGTGTTAACAAACAATACCTCCACAGGTATACCAGGTAAGAGGGTTTGCTGCAGGTAGAACACAGCTCATGTATATAGTTGTCTGCAACCATACCACTGTCCAAACTAAGGCCATAGGTTAGTGTAATAATACCTGTAAGGTACAGATTACAGCACTGACAAAGACAGTAATGAGAACTACAGGGATATACAAGTTGTTAATTGACATCTCCACCCCACCATATCTGCAACAATAATCTAAATACACAACTCAGTGGGCATGTGTACTATTAAATCTACTGTTGGAACATTTGTCCTATTGTTTGATAAATATTGAAATTTGTTTCTATGCATGTGCCATGTTGAAATACTCCCACATTGGTGGCATGCTGCCACCAGTGTAAATGCATGCTGTTGTAATGGCCACTGTGGTTCCATATATGCATGTGCTCTGTTTGCTATGCAACTGTTCCATATCTGGTGTTTTGGGTTAATGGGAATATCTATGCATTCTGTTGTACCTAATCCTGTAATGTGTTAACTATTATTAACCCATATATGTTATAAAATTGAAACACCATAGCAGACTTGGGAAGGCCGGTCCCAGCAGACTCACCTCTCCCACCTCATCTGGCCATGGCACTGGGCACCGGCAAATCTGGAGCCCAGCCCAGGACCTCCTCGTCTGCTGGTCCTGCACCACCTTCGGGTGGAACTTCCTCAGGGGATGGGGCTCGCTCCCACCTGGGAGAGGGCATGGACAGGATACTGTCACCCATCATCAGGTCCGGGGTCTGGTGCGTAGCAAGCTCCATAGGGAGTTTGGAGATCTGCTACACTTGCTTGAGGGCTACATGGTGCATCTAAAGGGTCAGCCTCCCCCTCCTACCCAGCCCCCAGCACAGCCAACTTTGGGGCCGTGAAGGTGCAGTGGTGACTGCCCATGGGTGGGGACCTCAGTCCCATTGTTTCCATTAGGGGGCTCATGGGCTTCCGAGTTCCAAACACCCCTCCCCATCCAAGCTGTTTACCTCCCACATGTGTCATATACCAGCCCTGTATGCTGTCTTGTCTGTCATCCTACCCAACCTACCTCCCCAAATATACCTACTATGCCTCCACAACGTCCCGCTCTCACCTTAAGAAAAAAGGGCAATCTGTTTCCCCCCCAAAATTTCGTCCCATACATAGCTGTCCATTTTGCATATAATCTGGTCTAATTGGCTTCACAACATATTATTGTTGTCCTCACCCCTCTCACAGAAGTATGAGTGTCCAAATCTACCTCTAAATCAGTGTATATGCACAGATGTTGCTGTAGAAGAAATGGGCAGCTATGCACCTTCCCTACACCTGTCCTGCACATCCCTAGCTATTTTTTCTACTGTCTTTCCCTCTTTGTGCCCCTTTTTTACCACTTTCCTATCAACCCTTTTATTTCTTTTAAATAAATGAGCATGGGGTAAGCAGGAGTAAGCACTTTTAAGCAGCAATAAGCGGGCTTAAGCCTGTATGCGCAGGGGTAAGCA
Organism: Protopterus annectens; assembly: GCF_019279795.1. Classification (NCBI taxonomy): domain Eukaryota; kingdom Metazoa; phylum Chordata; order Ceratodontiformes; family Protopteridae; genus Protopterus; species Protopterus annectens. Next base: position 750,517,262 of record NC_056731.1, read on the forward strand.
ATGCCTACACAGGATAAGCAATTTAGAGGCTAACTGACTGCAAACATATTTAACCGGAAGTTAGCATTGCTTACTGTCATGCAATCCTGCACAAACCCACTTACAACTACTCAAAAGTGCTTTAATCAATTTGTATCCAACGGTCTTTGTTTTGCACAGCAACAAAATATTCAGCCTTTGCATGTCTGGAAACCAGGACCTGGCACACCATAGCCAACATGATTTACCACTTAGCCATGTCAGATATACATAACCCTGATGATTTAACAAACATACCATCCAGCACAGTCATTCAACAGTACAGGAAATGTATGTATGTATGTATATACAGATATATATCTATAGATACAAAAGAGAACACAACAAATACATATATGACCAAAGACACCATTAATGGGGGTGAGGGGGCCCAAGCTATGTACCTCTTGTAATTATTGATATCATCCCCTCCCCCACAGCCAAACATATTTGCCTTCACAACACAATACCAACACTTGCACATCCCATACCCAGGACCCTACACAACATAGCCACAAGAAGTTAACAGTAATCCATCCCACCTGTATGATGTCTGGATGGTATCAATAACATATCATGCAGTACAGTCTGGCTACCATAGATAATGTACAATGTGGAAGCAATAAACATTCCAATGATACATATACACACACACACACATATTTGCAGATATATATATAAATATATATATATATATATATATATATATATATATATATATATATATATATATATACACACGCACACACACACACACACACACACACACACACACACACACACACACACACACACACACACACACACACACACACACACATATATATATATATATATATATATATATATATATATATATATATATATATATGTATGTATGTATATACACATACACCCACATATACATATATTACTACGTATAGATTTGTATAGGAAGATACATATTTAGAGGGTACACAGTATATTGAACATCCAGTATTCCTACAGTTGCCACCTTTTAAAATGGACATTGTATGATACTCTCATACAAAAGACAACAATTGCATGAAACATATAACCACAGAGAAGTCAAAGGATATGACACTACACACAGGTTTGCATACATAAGAAATGTTTATTTGTGTTCTATTACAGTTGTATATGCCATATCATATAGCTGTTAGGTCTTTGAAATGCACACTAACTGAGTAATGCAACTCTCAAGCAGATCATTTTATACAGTAATCCGAAAACATAGCATATGTTGTTATCCAGGCCAAGGCCTGCAAGTAGTACAATACTAAAGAAAGACTGGGCCACAGGATAACAATCAATCAACAGTAACACAGATGTAGTTCAGCAGCCTTCAGTTACACTCTGTACTCAAACCATAGGGGAAAATAATTAAAATGTCACAATGAGGATGTATCTGTTACATAACAATGCTAACTTAAAACATCACTATCACACTGACAAACAGAACAGTCTGTATGAAAGTAAGCACTAGGCCACCAATCTTCCCAAGGTGAAATGTATGAAAATGAACAGCCATATACCTTAAGGTGTCTTACTACTGATATCACTCATATATTGTAACAGCCTAGGTTATATATGGTGCATACCCCTACTCCATAGACTGACTTACAGGGGCATATATCAGTGTTAGATACACTGCCCTCTGGACTGCAGAAGGGCACATATGTTTTGCCCAGCTGTAGTCCACATATATATGGACCCTACCCCACAATATGTGTGGGGACCACAATATCACTGGAATGATGGCAGGAATGGCAGTATGACATAATCACAGGCCACTACATAACAACCTCTTACTGCATGTCATATGGCCAAAGCCTGGTATATAGGTGGATGACAGAGGCCGGAACACAGGGCCATATTTGCAATAGTGTTGTTATACACTGATAAAGTTGCTGGTGTTACAGGATAGTTTGCAATATACCCTTAGTCAGGAATATGAAGTCAGAAATACAAATGGGTGTAGCCATGTACTGATAGCACTCAACAGATAGAATGCCAGTGATATATCTGACACAAGACCTGTGTGGTGGACAGACAAAACATAACAGGCAATCCTCTGGCCATCATGTGGATAGACCCACAGCTCAGAGCTATGCAGACAGACTGCATTCCATGCTAAACTAGTATGTACACACAAACCCTTTAACACTAGTGGTATACAATGCATATAGCAACATTACTCACACTGTCTGTAGGTCTGGAACCTTATACAAATATGTAGCTGGCCTGAGTCTGAAAGTCCTCTTGTAAGAGGTATTGCTACTTGCTGTCTAGAACACTGCTGCCCACACACAAGAAGGATGTCTTCCATACAGAAAAGGTAAAGGGACCACACCCACATGATGTAGGAATTTATAGTAGTGGGTTGCCATGACAGTGGTAATTGGAAGTACTACACAGCAGGCTGTATGCAGGTAGCAAGTAGTGGACACTGATTGGTGCAGAGGCCATCACCTGATCATGTGCATCACCTACAAAATCCATACTGCAATCTATTCAAAGCAGTTCAATCCATTTAGTGGAGCGAGACCGAGATAGAGAGAGAGAGAGAGAGAGAGAGAGAGAAAGAAAACAAACAAACAAACAAAAAACCAACAAATAAACACAAATCCATCCATCCATCCACACAGCAAACTGTATCCAGAAGAGACACCATTCCCACAACAGGTATATGAAGCATATATGCATGTAATTGAATGTAGTACTTGGTCCATAATAATGGGATAGATGATGTGGAATTATTTATATGGGCCATCAGGTGTTGTAATTATGTCCAGCTGTACAACTGCTATGAACATTAGTGTCTGTCTCTGTGGGCAATGGGCCATACCTGTCAACTGTGCATATTAGCACTGACTGACAAGACGTAAGCCATCATAGTGTGTGTTGTGTACTGCAAGACATGCATACCAGCGTGGCCAATAGCTGGTGGTGGAAGTAATGCCGTTATGATGGACACATGAGTTTCAGAGCCCACCACTTGCAGGACAGTCATGTTAACGTGTAATGTAGCATGCACAAATGTCATAGGTGTGTAATAGGCTTACCTGCAATCTGTCCCTATATATACCCCCTAATGTTAGGCTGTGTCCACATGTGGCACCTGTCTGTGTTGTAGCAAGGCAGAACAGTGCAGCTGTGCAGAAACAAGAGTTAGAGAGTGTGGACCTGATGTCTGAATGCACTATATATATATATATATATATATATATATATATATATATATATATATATATATATATATGTATATACATGTATGTCTACAGATGTACAGACACCTATATGTATAGATATAGATATATACATATATATATGTATATATATATATATATATATATATATATATAAAGAGAGAGAGAGAGAGAGAGAGAGAGATACAACTCATAATATATATCTACACATAATATATAGATATGTATATATATATATATATATATATATATATATATATATATATATATATATGTGTGTGTATGTCTGCATATATACAAACACACACACACATATTTATATAAATGCATGTCCCCTACTGTTGCATGACAGTGCTGCACAATATGTGTGAGGGAACATCACACATAACAATACACACACACACATATATATATATATATATATATATATATATATATATATATATATATATATATACATACAGCAGTAAGTGGGTGCAAAATGGACGGTTATGTTAGGTGTGAATCCCATGTTGGGAACACATTGCCCTTGTTTGTGAAGGTGGGATTGGTAATTTGGGAAGGATAGTAGGTACATTTGTGGAGGAAGATTGGGTTGGAAGATAGAGAAGACAGCATACAGGGGCGGTATATGACACATGGTGGGTAAACACCCTGGATGGGGGGGGGTGTCTGCAATGTGGAAGCCCATGAGTCCCCATTTGGAAACAATGGGACCAAGGTCCCAACCCATGGGCAGTCACAACATCAGCTTTATGGCCCTGAAGGTGCCTGGGCTGGCAGCTGAGCAGGAGGAGGATGCAGACCCTATGAGTGTGTACTGAGGGCCTCAGGGTGCTGTAGCACATTCCCCCAAGTCTCTGTGGAGCTCCCTATGCACCAGATCCTGGACCTGACTTTGGGTGTCAGGATCTTGTCTGTGTGTGCTCCCGGGGGGGTGTACACCATCCCCTGAGGTGGTTTCACCTGAAGGTAGTGCAGGACCAGTAGATGAGGAGGTCCCATGGTGGGTTCCACATGTGATGTGGCCTGGTAACATGGCCAGATGAGGTGAGAGAGGTGGTTCTGCTGGCAACTGTTCCCCAAACATGCTATTGTCTCACTGTTATAGAACATATGTGGGTAGTAATAGTCCACACATTCCCGGATTATGTCTAACAGCATGCATAGATATCCCCATTAACACAAAACAACAGAGGTGCAGCAGTCACATAACAAACAGAACACATGCATATATGGAACCATAATGGCCCTTACAATAGCATGTAGATGACATTTTCTGTAACAGGCCACCAGTGATAGTGTCCCAACATGGAACATGACTACAAACACATAGCACAAATTGTTGTACAATACAATATATGTCCCAATGGTAGGTCTTCTGTAGACATACCCATTGAGTTGTGTGATCAAATTGTTGTTGCAGATATGGTGGGGGGGAGACAGAGATGTGTATTAATGACTATGATAACCTTGCAGTATGAGGTCCTCAGACCTGTTTCTATCTTTATATCTTTCAGGCAATATGTCGTGGGAACACTTGCCAATCTATACAGTGGAGGAGAATGATGTCATCATCTCCTACCTGGTGCAGCACTACCACACCTTGTTCAGCTGTACAGCCCATGACCTGTAGGAGTGGACCGCCCTGTGGAACGATCTTGTCCACAGGGTAAACAATGTTGGCCTGCATAACCACAGTTATGAGCAGGTCCGATATTGATGCATTGATCTACTCCGCCATGCCCATCGGTGTGCTGCTGTGGTCAGGGAGACCAGGTTGCAATGGGGGGGTCATGCCATCCAGCCCCCCCGACACATGTTGAGGAGCTCCTTGCCAGTCTTGGGGCACCTGCCCACCCGCAAGCACAACACTTGGTGAAGAACATAGTGGAGGTGGGTGCTACCCACACAATGGCAGTGGAGTGTGCAGGTAAAGCCACAGAGCACATCAGTAGTCCACTGTTGCATATCCATCCACATCTGTAGAGTTAGATCATAGCATATGTGAGATGAAATGTATATAGTCTGTTGCTGCATTGTAGTAATAAACAGATGTGCATAATCTGTAGTATTGTAGGTTTGTACTGTTGATGTACTGTAATGCTGCACCCACCCTGTACCAATGCCACAGGTGTGGCTACTGACATCACAACTATCACACAATTATGTAGGTCCCTCTGGTATAGCTCCAGGGCAGCAGCCTGTAGCTGGTGAATATGGTGTTTGTTCAGGTTTGCCAATATACCGGTCATGGTATGGCCATGGTATATTCCATGCACACATTTAACACACCAAACATAATGCATGCTGTACATGTTCATTTATTGTTGCTGTTAAGTGCACTGCATCACAGTGGTCACCATGATGGGGTATCTGAAGGGTATGTCAGACTCCAGCAATATAACTAATATCCTGTCATTGCAAAATATGTGCACAGAGATGAACATAATGGTGGAAGAAATGACCTACAGTAGGGACATGTCTGAAACATCACCCTTATACAGTGGTACAACAGTGTATATACCAGTATTACAATGGCAATTGTTACAGAGCTTCACTACGGCATATCACAATACTGAAGCCCACAACACTTATAACCTGCAATATGGTTCTAACAAGAGCAATGAATGTGTAATACGGAATCCTATGTTAGGACAGCAAATATGGTGAATACATACTTTCACAAACACTGGATGCATATGTGTGCACACAATCCAGATAACATATAGTGAAAGCAGCTGTTTAGGTACTGACAGCATGCATTCTTCATGAGTATGGACCTTCCAGCAAGTACAGATCCCCAATGTCGCACCAATAAATGGTCTGCTGCCCAAGATGTTTGGCCATCAAATGTGCCCACTTACCTGCAACAAAGGAGCCATGGCTTGCACACATCTTACATGCCATGGCATGGACCCCATACCCAACAGGAAGCACCCAGGAGTTGGACATATAGCCATGCCTCACCATTGCATATACCATGGCAAACATTTGTGGCGAGGATGTAAGGGACAGGATTAATGTAGAAAATAAACAGATGGCCATCCAAGACGGATGATGTCACATGTTGCAAAATGGTCATGCAGGCTGCCTAGTAACATGCCACAACACTGAGGGAGTTGCAGGAATGTCTAGCAAGTACTAGCTGTGCAGTACCCATGTAAGCAATTGCCTGAACTCTGCATAAGTGTGATCCATGGGTTAGGATAATCAGATGGGACAATTGTACCACAGGCAACATCAGCCAGGCCTCTCTACAGGTAGCATACGCATAACAGAAAAGGTCCCCAAAAGGCATGCATTGCAATGTGTACTGGTGTACCAAGACCACATTGGAAACCTACAGACAGTATCAATTGAGATACATGTGCTGCACAACCAACACCTCACCCCACCTTAGGCCCACCATCCCCATCCATACTCTACCAGTGCCAGTGTACACCTGTATGTTTGCCATTCATCACCTGGGACTAGGCTGGTACACATGGTGTTCAGCATTTGGGACGCTGCAAAATGACACACGTGTAGGCCATAGTTGTCAAGCATCTGCAAAAAGGCTGAGGGTGGGGAGGGGGTGTCATCATGACACAACAGTGCACTGAACCAGAGATCCAAAGGATTCTACAAATGGCTGTATCTGCACACAGTCAAGGTCAGGAACTGTGGCAGACATAACAATGACTCCACAGCAATAGAGATGGCACTGTGTGACCTCCAAGGGATGTGCACATGTGTTGACCTTGCAATCATGCTGAGATGGGGGACATTTGTAGGGCAGACTGACCAAATACTGGCAAATGCAGATGGTCCATGCTAGTATACCCCTGCCAGGAATAGTGACTGCTGTAGTACACATTAGGTGCAACAAACCATCATGATAAGGGTGTGCACACATATACACCCACAAAGTGTATGCATCTCAATCAGGATCTGCACAACTAACACATTTGTTTGACACTGCATTTGATTGCACAGGTCATATGTCACATATCAGGTTCGTGTAATGTTAACATATGCAGTAATGTTGCCCCATGGCATATCAAGGAATAGGGATAGCCATGGTATGGTTTGAAGGTTGTCAGTGTAATTGTATCGCATTTGCCATACATGCACCGCTGATGATGAGATCTGTAAATCTGACATCAGGCATAAATGACATCTCTCCACATATCATCCCAAGTATGTGTTGGTCAAACACATAGGGGCTGTGAGCAACAGAGCAAACATAACTGACACAATAATACACATTCAGCAATGGTGTATACACCTGTGAGGTATGGTGCACAGTACATGCCAGGGTGCCGAACAGGTGCACAGCAATACTGTGTACATGGGTGCAGTGTATTCCAGGGGAAGGGGCATCACCTACTAACACAGACCATGCATCATGGAAATGTATAATGTTGCTAGCAGGGATTGACTATAGCTGCACTGCATGCTATTGAGTGCCATATGTCATGCATGTTGACAGATGGGTAATGGGAGGTCTGTGTGTAATATCTTTGTGCAACCTCACCTGTGTGTGTGTGTGTGGGGGGGTTATTTTGTCTGTAAGTGGAATCTGGTGGAGTGGAGGGGGTTGATGTATGTAGGATGTGTGTGTGTATGTGTGTGTCCATGTATGCACATGTGTGAGTGTGGGGTTATTCATACCTCTCAAATTCCCTTTGAAATCATGCAGTACATGGACATGGACAGGCACATGAGACACCAGGAATACTTGTCTGACATGTAATCTCAGGACAGTTGATAGTATAATAAGGTCTTTAGCATGGAACATGCATTGGGAAGGAAACTAGACACCAGGGATACCGTTATAACTGCAATCAGCAGAAAGGTGAAAGAATACCCACATATGCAGCACTACAGATGCATTGGGGAATTACTAGACAACACCAGAGAGTGTTTCCAAATATTACTGTAGTCCACATAAAAAGTTAATAGAGCAACAAATTTTGCATCTACTGAACAATAGTTACGTATGACACTCCAGTGCGTGATGTTATTGACTGACTGTAGTAGCCCCTAACATATGGGGGCCATGCTCAAGATGTCTGGACAAACCCAGGGTGAACACTGGATGACATCAGGGACTCTTTGAAAAACTGACACCAATCAAGTCAAAGAGGTAATGGAGTAACAGGTCATATTTTGTGATCACTTTTCTAGGCAATTAGAAGAATGATATGTTAATGATTGGTATTATTGACTGTAAGTATCCAAGACTGATGCAGGATTGGGGAACTTAAGAGAATAAACAAGGGACAGTCTGTAAGCTCAGGGACAGGCAAGTATTATAGTGGAATGTCAGTGTGTGTGTGTGTGTGTGTGTGTGTGTGTGTGTGTGTGTGTGTGTGTGTGTGTGTGTGTGTGTACGTGTGTACATGTGTACGTGTGTACTGTTAAGCAATGGCATACAGGTCTTAAAATGCGTTTCTTGTTTTCCCTTCACAGGTGGCAAGGTGGGTCAGGGTCCATCCTGCCGGCAATCTGATGTCGGTTTCCATACAGACACTGAAAATGATGATAGGTGTGTTGAGGCACAGTCAGGGTTGTCAGAGCCTGAAGCTACACCATCGTTTGACATCCCACTGTTATCCACCCTATCCCCACACACAGTCACAGTGCCTATACCTACCCCATCAACAGTGGCCATAGCAGAGGGACAGTTGGCTGTTGGTGGCATGGAACAGGACAGTGTAGTATCTATGGCACATGTGTCTGGACACAGCAGCCATAGCTGGATGTCCGGCAGGGTACCATATAGGCAGATATACAGGGGTGCTAGTTGGAGGGCTTCTGGTCATCATGCCCTTGGCAGAAGTTGTACCACCAGAAACATGTTTCAGGTTGTCATGGAGGAGCAGGCACATATGGAATGGTACACCAGACAGGCTCTGAAGCTGCGGAGGGCTACTCTTTCAGCTGTTACTGACATCATCCGTGATCTTGCAGGTGCCCTCCATTATTATACAGAGGTCATGGATAGATGGTTGGGTGAGATGGTGGGACTCCTCGACCGTGGATTATCTGTGCTCGAGCATGTGGTGGAAGTGGTGCGACGGCCACGTGGATGTAGGCCAGCAACACCACCAGCTGGAGGTCAATGTGGATGTGCAAGGACACTAAGCTGCTCCAGTAATGGCAGTACCAGCCCCAGTACTACAGGGGGGGGTGCTGTCCACACCACACCACAGCAGGCTATGTGCATGTGCCCCTGGCCAATCCCAGAAAGGACCTGGTTCCAGCAGACATATGTCATCATCAGGGGAGAGTACCATATTGTGGCTTTGCCTGGATGTGCCCGTGGAACCCCTGGCAGGCATAGTTCTCGTGTCCGTGGCCGGAGGCGATGAACTGCACACCCTGCCAGGTATGGTCTGCAGCTGTCCAACACCACCTGTATAAGGCAGCCACATGGCAGAACTGTGTGCATGCATACTTACTCACAATACAAACACAGCTAGGGCAACCCCCATACCAACACACACCACATCACCATGGCCATATCAATAATTAAAACCCCTCATTCACACACATGATGTCAAATGTATGGCTCAGCCTAGGTCTCGGGCAAACCAACAACACACCCTGTGGATATGATGATACCTGTGCCACATCCCTGTCATCCATAACATCGATGCAGGGACAGGCTAATATGGTTCTGATGCACACAGGGACTGTACTATGGTGTACCAATGTACTGCTGTGTAACATGTCATCAGCAGTAAAATTTAATGCTCACATGTCAGGAAGTGTAGCTGTCCAGCCATGATGCATTATAGCTGTTATTAACACTGAGTGATTGTGATCTCCATAATGTAATCCGCTTGTGTTGTAGGTGTCCATGTGTCAGCAGGAGGATGGTCTGCTGTCTTATCCTACAAGGGGTATGGCACTGTAGTGACACCTTGGCTGTGCCATATCCTGGGTACAGGAGCACACATGTCACAGGTCTGTATAACAGTTACTGCATATGCCACATGGCTGATAGGTCTGGGGGTGGTGCATACAGGTGAGTGCATGGTGGTTGTTGTTAGCAGCCCTTCTACAGTGGACAATGGTAAGTGTACTGGGAGGGACACACCACATGGTTGTGTATAACACACACAGAGGCTTTGGTGTTGATGCAATACACAGAGAATAATGTACACATTGATGTATGTACCTGTGCAAGGAACACATTGTAGCCTATGTAATGCCACTAAGCCAGAATAGGCACAACAACACGTTGGGGAATAAGCAGTCCACTAGTTTAATGTCATTGACAATGGTACTGGCAGGGTATATGCCCCCTTCCCCAATGTAGTGCAATCCTCAAAATGGTAAACATATGTGTGCTGGTGTGGGTGGCACACCCCTACCCTTTGGAGGGTGAGAGGTGCTGTAGAACCGCACATAGTGTTATAGACAACTACCTAACCTGTTAACATGAACTGTACAGTATTACGGCCAGCTAAGCTGTACACTCAACAGTAATTGTAATGATGGTGGGTGTGTCCACAACAGTGACACCCAGCTATATATACCACCCACAGCATCTCTGCACACCTATACAGCAGGGAAGAGTGCATTTACACATCTAACACCAGTTGTGATGGAATGTATGTCCACAGGATGATACCTGTGAAATGTTAGCATATGCCAGGCAGTTCTCAGACAGGTGACCCCCTGGGACATGTATATTCTGCAAACTGAAGCAGATTCCTTCACATACACACACACTCTTACTTGGAAACACTGGGACTAGACCCCTACCTAGGTATGTAGTGCTACTGATGTGTGTGGCTTTAATTGCACACACCACACAGCTTTTAGGATGAGGTGTGTTCCAGGTTACATGTTACATGAAGAAAATCCCCAGGCATGTACAGTATGGCAATGGGGGCTGTACTGTTTTTTATGGACAATACATAGTGTGACATACCATCATATACACATTGACAAACGCATAACAGTCAGACACACATCTGAGAGACCTGGGCCTATCAGTGCTAACTACCTTGTCAGTGTTTCCATTGTGTTACAGGTATGTTGCACACAGCACATGCATAACTGGGCTGAATAGTGTTATCATTTACCTGTATGGATGATGGTGACAGTGGTCCCCATACAATGGAACATGGGATATGTAACGAGGGGTACCATGGTGTAAAGATGGTATATCCAGCACCCACACCCTACTGTGGATATTGTACACACTGAAACCCATGATAACACTCTGACATACCCACCATCACACATTGACCAGGACTGCAATACAACCCCTTGTCCATCCCAAGAGTGCTACTACAGGGATCTAATGCACATGCCACAGGCATAGTAGGAGATGCATTGGCATGCCCCTCCTATGGTCAGCAACATCACTATCCATAATACTGTGTGGCAATGCATATTGTAATAGGAGAATGTGGCTTCAGAATGCTGTACCCTACATATATACACACATGCACACATACACACACTTGCCAAAACTCAGTGGGTATTCCATGCCTATCAACCCATTTGCACAACAGTGTTGTGCTGGTACTGCAATGCCCAGGTAGTCCTTTAGCGAGAAGAGCGTAACAAGGTACATGTAATGTTCCACACAGCAGCAGCCACATCTAACTATGGCAATGGGGGAGGGGTGTGAAGGGCCTCATGGTATTCCCAACTGCAGGTCTACAAACACACAGACACTGATATTTTCAGTAATGCACATGTACACATTTCTCAGTACTGGGGTGCATCTGTGCAGGTGTTCATGGGTGTGTACCAGGCTATTGTCCTGGAGAGAAGGGAAGTTTAGGGGATGTGTGTAAGTGGTATCATGCCACCTGCCATGTACCAGCAGGCCATCTATCAACAGATACTACTGGGGTGATCCTCAGGGTGAGAGTGACATGTATCAGCCAATCATCTGGGTGCCTCTTGCAGAGGGCCACTGAGGTGCTCCAGTTGACATGTATGCAACATGTATTACATAACATGGCCAGTGCCTGTCTTGGAGACTTGTGCCCAAACATATTCTGTTGACTGTGGTAGTATAGTTGAGGTATCCATGGCATGTGGTGGGTACAGGGTGTGGATTCCTATCTGTGGCATTCATAACACAGCTGGGCAGACATGTCAGTGTCAGTCAAGCATAGATTGTCTGTAAGTATCTAAAATAGATTCCTGACATCTGCACATTTGTGCAGAGGACAGACAGACATCAGCTAGCCAAATAACTATGCATTAGGTTGAATGTGTTGACAGATAGACATCTGACACTGATAGGTATGCCATTACTACATGACAGAAGCCCTCACTGACATGTGCTATACACACAGTAGTCTACAGTTATTTTCCACATGTCAGATCATTATCCAGTAGGAAATATGTAATGAGACACAGCTCACACACCAGGAACACAAGAGTGAGGACTCAGAGTTCATCTTTGCATGTAGGGGTGTTTGTTTCCAGTACTACAATTTGCAATCTACTCTTACTTATGAAAGCACTGTCAACAGTAGTAATGTAATGATACACTTTATGCCAGTGTGACTGCATATAACCTGGGATACTACCCATGTATGTAACATATTCAAATGGAAAAGAGTGTTGTACAAGCCATATATACTTGTGTCCCAGACAGTAGACTCACACTCCTTGCTACTGTAATGACAGCACACAGCACATAGATGCATTTTAAAATTTTAAATAGACTTATTAAAGATGTCATTACCCTGCTATGTTATCATACCGGAATGTAAACACTGGTTACCAGGGCTGGCCATGCTTAGCAGGTTTTAGCATTGCTACAATATTACAGCTAAGCACATTTGCGCACTGCTAAGCGAAGACTACCCAGTGTAAGCACATGTAGGTTTAACTGTACATTAGCAGCGCTTAGCTTCATCCAAATGCCTTGCAAACACGCTTAAAGCTGCTCAAAAATGCCTTAACCACTCTGTATCCAACAGCCCTTGTTCTGCCCAAGAACAAACAAAACAGTGCTTGCAGGTATTGAACCTAGGACCCTACAAACTACAGTCACAGCAGTTAACCACTAAGCCATGACAGCTATGA